>NW_026286549.1:0-5566 GCF_023373465.1 Oncorhynchus keta | reverse complement strand
AGAAATGAACACTTTTCCATAAACAAGGTCTAAAATCATGTTTGATGCACTCTGTAAGTTACATTTTGCAGTACTGTTTAAACTAGATCATAGGAACACTGTGGACAATTTTCAGCAAGTTGCAACCTTGAAATACAGAAATAAAACACTTTTCCATAAACAAGGTCTAAAATCATGTTTGATGCACTCTGTAAGTTACATTTTTGCAGTACTGTTTAAACTAGATTATAGGAACACTGTGGACAATTGTCATCAAGTTGCAACCTTGAAATACAGAAATAAACACTTTTCCATAAACAAGGTCTAAAATCATGTTTGATGCACTCTGTAAGTTACATTTTTGCAGTACTGTTTAAACTAGATCATAGGAACACTGTGGACAATTTTCAGCAAGTTGCAACCTTGAAATACAGAAATAAACACTTTTCCATAAACAAGGTCTAAAATCATGTTTGATGCACTCTGTAAGTTACATATTTGCAGTACTGTTTAAACTAGATCATAGGAACACTGTGGACAATTTTCAGCAAGTTGCAACCTTGAAATACAGAAATAAACACTTTTCCATAAACAAGGTCTAAAATCATGTTTGATGCACTCTGTAAGTTACATTTTTGCAGTACTGTTTAAACTAGATCATAGGAACACTGTGGACAATTTTCAGCAAGTTGCAACCTTGAAATACAGAAATAAACACTTTTCCATAAACAAGGTCTAAAATCATGTTTGATTGCACTCTGTAAGTTACATTTTTGTAGTACTGTTTAAACTAGATCATAGGAACACTGTGGACAATTGTCATCAAGTTGCAACCTTGAAATACAGAAATAAACACTTTTCCATAAACAAGGTCTAAAATCATGTTTGATTGCACTCTGTAAGTTACATTTTTGTAGTACTGTTTAAACTAGATTATAGGAACACTGTGGACAATTGTCATCAAGTTGCAACCTTGAAATACAGAAATAAACACTTTTCCATAAACAAGGTCTAAAATCATGTTTGATGCACTCTGTAAGTTACATTTTTGCAGTACTGTTTAAACTAGATCATAGGAACACTGTGGACAATTTTCAGCAAGCTGCAACCTTGAAATACAGAAATGAACACTTTTCCATAAACAAGGTCTAAAATCATGTTTGATGCACTCTGTAAGTTACATTTTTGCAGTACTGTTTAAACTAGATCATAGGAACACTGTGGACAATTTTCAGCAAGTTGCAACCTTGAAATACAGAAATAAACACTTTTCCATAAACAAGGTCTAAAATCATGTTTGATGCACTCTGTAAGTTACATTTTTGTAGTACTGTTTAAACTAGATTATAGGAACACTGTGGACAATTGTCATCAAGTTGCAACCTTGAAATACAGAAATAAACACTTTTCCATAAACAAGGTCTAAAATCATGTTTGATGCACTCTGTAAGTTACATTTTTGTAGTACTGTTTAAACTAGATTATAGGAACACTGTGGACAATTGTCATCAAGTTGCAACCTTGAAATACAGAAATAAACACTTTTCCATAAACAAGGTCTAAAATCATGTTTGATGCACTCTGTAAGTTACATCTTTGCAGTACTGTTTAAACTAGATCATAGGAACACTGTGGACAATTTTCAGCAAGTTGCAACCTTGAAATACAGAAATAAACACTTTTCCATAAACAAGGTCTAAATCATGTTTGATGCACTCTGTAAGTTACATTTTTGCAGTACTGTTTAAACTAGACCATAGGAACACTGTGGACAATTTTCAGCAAGTTGCAACCTTGAAATACAGAAATAAACACTTTTCCATAAACAAGGTCTAAAATCATGTTTGATGCACTCTGTAAGTTACATGTTTGCAGTGCTGTTTAAACTAGATCATAGAAGACACTGTGGACAATTTTCAGCAGTTGCAACCTTGAAATACAGAAATAAACACTTTTCCATAAACAAGGTCTAAAATCATGTTTGATGCACTCTGTAAGTTACATATTTGCAGTACTGTTTAAACTAGATCATAGAACACTGTGGACAATTTTCAGCAAGTTGCAACCTTGAAATACAGAAATAAACACTTTTCCATATACAAGGTCTAAAATCATGTTTGATGCACTCTGTAAGTTACATTTTTGCTAAATACTGTTTAAACTAGATCATAGGAACACTGTGGACAATTTTCAGCAAGTTGCAACCTTTGAAATACAGAAATAAACACTTTTCCATTAAACAAGGTCTAAAATCATGTTTGATGCACTCTATAAGTTACATTTTTTGCAGTACTGTTTAAACTAGATCATAGGAACACTGTGGACAATTTTCAGCAAGTTGCAACCTTGAAATACAGAAATAAACACTTTTCCATAAACAAGGTCTAAAATCATGTTTGATGCACTCTGTAGTTACATTTTGTAGTACTGTTTAAACTAGATTATAGAACACTGTGGACAATTGTCATCAAGTTGCAACCTTGAAATACAGAAATAAACACTTTTCCATAACAAGGTCTAAAATCATGTTTGATGCACTCTGTAAGTTACATTTTTGTAGTACTGTTTAAACTAGATTATAGGAACACTGTGGACAATTGTCATCAAGTTGCAAACCTTGAAATACAGAAATAAACACTTTTCCATAAACAAGGTCTAAAATCATGTTTGATGCACTCTGTAAGTTACATCTTTGCAGTACTGTTTTAAACTGAATCATAGGAACACTGTGGACAATTTTCAGCAAGTTGCAACCTTGAAATACAACACTTTTCCATAAACAAGGTCTAAAAAATCATGTTTGATGCACTCTGTAAGTTACATTTTTTGCAGTACTGTTTAAACTAGATCCTAGGAACACTGTGGACAATTTTCAGCAAGTTGCAACCTTGAAATACAGAAATAAACCTTTTCCATAAACAAGGTCTAAAATCATGTTTGATGCACTCTGTAAGTTACATGTTTGCAGTACTGTTTAAACTAGATCATAGGAACACTGTGGACAATTTTCAGCAAGTTGCAACCTTGAAATAAAAATAAACACTTTTCCATAAACAAGGTCTAAAATCATGTTTGATGCACTCTACCAAGTTACATATTTGCAGTACTGTTTAAACTAGATCATAGGAACACTGTGGACAATTTTCAGCAAGTTGCAACCTTGAAATACAGAAATAAACACTTTTCCATATACAAGGTCTAAAATCATGTTTGATGCACTCTGTAAGTTACATTTTTGCAATACTGTTTAAACTAGATCATAGGAACACTGTGGACAATTTTCAGCAAGTTGCAACCTTGAAATACAGAAATAAACACTTTTCCATAAACAAGGTCTAAAATCATGTTTGATGCACTCTGTAAGTTACATTTTTGCAGTACTGTTTAAACTAGATCATAGGAACACTGGACAATTTTCAGCAAGTTGCAACCTTGACATACAGAAATAAACACTTTTCCATAAACAAGGTCTAAAATCATGTTTGATGCACTCTGTAAGTTACATTTTTGTAGTACTGTTTAAACTAGATTATAGGAACACTGTGGACAATTGTCATCAAGTTGCAACCTTGAAATACAGAAATAAACACTTTTCCATAAACAAGGTCTAAAATCATGTTTGATGCACTCTGTAAGTTACATTTTTGTAGTACTGTTTAAACTAGATGATAGGAACACTGTGGACAATTGTCATCAAGTTGCAACCTTGAAATACAGAAATAAACACTTTTCCATAAACAAGGTCTAAAATCATGTTTGATGCACTCTGTAAGTTACATTTTTGCAGTACTGTTTAAACTAGATGATAGGAACACTGTGGACAATTTTCAGCAAGTTGCAACCTTGAAATACAGAAATAAACACTTTTCCATAAACAAGGGCTAAAATCATGTTTGATGCACTCTGTAAGTTACATTTTTGCAGTACTGTTTAAACTAGATCATAGGAACACTGTGGACAATTTTCAGCAAGTTGCAACCTTGAAATACAGAAATAAACACTTTTCCATAAACAAGGTCTAAAATCATGTTTGATGCACTCTGTAAGTTACATTTTTGCAGTACTGTTTAAACTAGATCATAGGAACACTGTGGACAATTTTCAGCAAGTTGCAACCTTGAAATACAGAAATAAACACTTTTCCATAAACAAGGTCTAAAATCATGTTTGATGCACTCTGTAAGTTACATTTTGCAGTACTGTTTAAACTAGATCATTAGGAACACTGTGGACAATTTTCAGCAAGTTGCAACCTTGAAATACAGAAATAAACACTTTTCCATAAACAAGGTCTAAAATCATGTTTGATGCACTCTGTAAGTTACATTTTTGCAGTACTGTTTAAACTAGATCATAGGAACACTGTGGACAATTTTCAGCAAGTTGCAACCTTGAAATACAGAAATAAACACTTTTCCATAAACAAGGTCTAAAATCATGTTTGATTGCACTCTGTAAGTTACATTTTTGTAGTACTGTTTAAACTAGATTATAGGAACACTGTGGACAATTGTCATCAAGTTGCAACCTTGAAATACAGAAATAAACACTTTTCCATAAACAATGTCTAAAATCATGTTTGATGCACTCTGTAAGTTACATTTTTGCAGTACTGTTTAAACTAGATGATAGGAACACTGTGGACAATTTTCAGCAAGTTGCAACCTTGAAATACAGAAATAAACACTTTTCCATAAACAAGGTCTAAAATCATGTTTGATGCACTCTGTAAGTTACATTTTTGCAGTACTGTTTAAACTAGATCATAGGAACACTGTGGACAATTTTCAGCAAGTTGCAACCTTGACATACAGAAATAAACACTTTTCCATAAACAAGGTCTAAAATCATGTTTGATGCACTCTGTAAGTTACATTTTTGTAGTACTGTTTAAACTAGATTATAGGAACACTGTGGACAATTGTCATCAAGTTGCAACCTTGAAATACAGAAATAAACACTTTTCCATAAACAAGGTCTAAAATCATGTTTGATGCACTCTGTGGACAATTTTCAGCAAGTTGCAACCTTGAAATACAGAAATAAACACTTTTCCATAAACAAGGTCTAAAATCATGTTTGATGCACTCTGTAAGTTACATTTTTGCAGTACTGTTTAAACTAGATCATAGGAACACTGTGGACAATTTTCAGCAAGTTGCAACCTTGAAATACAGAAATAAACACTTTTCCATAAACAAGGTCTAAAATCATGTTTGATGCACTCTGTAAGTTACATATTTGCAGTACTGTTTAAACTAGATCATAGGAACACTGTGGACAATTTTCAGCAAGTTGCAACCTTGAAATACAGAAATAAACACTTTTCCATAAACAAGGTCTAAAATCATGTTTGATGCACTCTGTAAGTTACATTTTTGCAGTACTGTTTAAACTAGATCATAGGAACACTGTGGACAATTTTCAGCAAGTTGCAACCTTGAAATACAGAAATAAACACTTTTCCATAAACAAGGTCTAAAATCATGTTTGATTGCACTCTGTAAGTTACATTTTTGTAGTACTGTTTAAACTAGATTATAGCAACACTGTGGACAATTGTCATCAAGTTGCAACCTTGAAATAC
>NW_026286548.1:0-4197 GCF_023373465.1 Oncorhynchus keta | reverse complement strand
TGGGTCATATTGAACCCGTTTAGGCTGGAGACAAGACCTCTGGTAATATGGGTCATATTTATTTTTTATTTTTTATTTTTATTTTTTTATTTCTTTATTTAACCAGGTAGGCTAGTTGAGAACAAGTTCTCATTTTAACTGCGACCTGGCCAAGATAAAAAAGCATAGCAGTGTGAACAGACAACACAGAGTTACACATGGAGTAAACAATTAGCAAGTCAATAACACAGTAGAAAAAAATGGGCAGTCTATATACAATGTGTGCAAAGGCATGAAAGGTAGGCGAATAATGCAATTTTGCAGGTGCACTGGAGTGATAAATGATCAGATGGGCATGTACAGGTAGAGATATTGGTGTGTGCAAGAGCAGAAAAGTAAATAAATAAAAACAGTATAAAAACAGTATGGGAATGAGGTAGGTGAAAAAGGGTGAGCTATTTACCTATAGACTATGTACAGCTGCAGCGATCGATTTGGCTGCTCGGATAGCTGATGTTTGAAGTTGGTGAGGGAGATAAAAGTCTCCAACTTCAGCGATTTTACAATTCGTTCCAGTCACAGGCAGCAGAGTACTGGAACGAAGGCGCAAATGAAGTGTTGGCTTTAGGGATGATCAGTGAGATACACCTGCTGGAGGCGCGTGCTGCGGATGGGTGTTGCCATCGTGACCAGTGAACTGAGATAAGGCGGAGCTTTTACCTAGCATGGACTTGTAAATGACCTGGAGCCAGTGGGTCTGCGGCGAATATGTAGTGAGGGCCAGCCGACTAGAGCATACAAGTCGCAGTGGTGGGTGGTATAAGGTGCTTTAGTGACAAAACGGATGGCACTGTGATAGACTGCATCAGTTTGCTGAGTAGAGTGTTGGAAGCCATTTTGTAGATGACATCGCGAAGTCGAGATCGGTAGGATAGTCAGTTTTACTAGGGTAAGCTTGGCAGCGTGAGTGAAGGAGGCTTTGTTGCGGAATAGAAAGCCGACTCTGGATTTGATTTTTGATTGGAGATGTTTGATGTGAGTCTGGAAGGAGAGTTTGCAGTCTAGCCAGACACCTAGGTACTTATAGATGTCCACATATTCAAGGTTGGAACCATCAGGGTGGTGATGCTAGTCGGGCATGCGGGTGCAGGCAGCGATCGGTTGAAAAGCATGCATTTGGTTTACTCGCGTTTAAGAGCAGTTGGAGGCCACGGAAGGAGTGCTGTATGGCATTGAAGCTCGTTTGGAGGTTTTGATAGCACAGTGTCCAATGACGGGCCGAAAGTATATAGAATGGTGTCGTCTGCGTAGAGGTGGATCAGGGAATCGCCCGCAGCAAGAGCAACATCATTGATATATACAGAGAAAAGAGTCGACGAGGTTGAACCCTGTGGCACCCCATAGAGACTGCCAGAGGACCGGACAGCATGCCCTCTGATTTGACACACTGAACTCTGTCTGCAAAGTAATTGGTGAACCAGGCAAGGCAGTCATCCGAAAAACCGAGGCTGTTGAGTCTGCCGATAAGAATTTGGTGATTGACAGAGTCGAAAGCCTTGGCGGAGGTCGATGAAAGACGGCTGCACAGTACTGTCTTTTATCGATGGCGGTTATGATATCATTTAGTACCTTGAGTGTGGCTGAGGTGCACCCGTGACCGGCTCGGAAACCAGATTACAGCGGAGAAGGTACGGTGGGATTGAGATGGTCAGTGACCTGTTTGTTGACTTGGCTTTCGAAGACCTTAGATAGGCAGGGCAGGATGGATATAGGTCTATAGCAGTTTGGGTCCAGGTGTCTCCTCCTTTGAAGGGGGGATGACTGCGGCAGCTTTCCAATCCTTAGGGATCTCAGACGATATGAAAGAGAGGTTGAACAGGCTGGTAATAGGGGTTGCGACAATGGCGGCAGATAGTTTCAGAAATAGCGGGTCCAGATTGTCAAGCCCAGCTGATTTGTACGGGTCCAGGTTTTGCAGCTCTTTCAGAACATCTGCTATCTGGATTTGGGTAAGGAGAACCTGGAGAGGCTTGGGTGAGGAACTACGGGGGGCGGAGCTGTTGGCCGAGGTTGGAGTAGCCAGGCGGAGGCATGGCCAGCCGTTGAAGTGCTTATTGAAGTTTTCGATAATCATGGATTTATCGGTGGAACCGTGTTTCCTAGCCCTCAGTGCAGTGGGCAGCTGGGAGGAGGTGCTCTTGTTCTCCATGGACTTCACAGTGTCCCAGAACTTTTTGGAGTTGGAGCTACAGGATGCAAACTTTTGCCTGAAGAAGCTGGCCTTAGCTTTCCCTGACTGACTGCGTGTATTGGTTCCTGACTTCCCTGAACAGTTGCATATCACGGGGCTATTCGATGCTATTGCAGTCCGCCACAGGATGTTTTTGTGCTGGTCGAGGGCAGTCAGGTCTGGAAGTGAACCAAGGGCTGTATCTGTTCTTGGTTCTGCATTTTTGAACGGAGCATGCTTATCCAAAATGGTGAGGAAGTTACTTTTAAAGAATGACCAGGCATCCTCAACTGGCGGGATGAGGTCAATGTCCTTCCAGGATACGGGCCAGGTCGATTAGAAAGGCCTGCTCACAGAGTGTTTTAGGGGAGCGTTTGACAGTGATGAGGGTGGGTCGTTTGACTGCGGCTCCGTGGCGGATACAGGCGATGAGGCAGTGATCGCTGAGATCCTGGTTGAAGACAGCGGAGGTATATTTGGAGGGCCAGTTGGTCAGGATGGCGTCTATGAGTGCCCTTGTTTACAGAGTTAGGGTTGTACCTGGTGGGTTCCTTGATGATTTGCGTGAGATTGAGGGCATCTAGCTTAGATTGTAGGACTGCCGGGGTGTTAAGCATATCCCAGTTTAGGTCACCTAACAGGACAAACTCTGAAGCTATATTGAACCGTTTAGGCTGGAGACAAGACCTCTGGTAATATGGGTCATATTGAACCGTTTAGGCTGGAGACAAGACCTCTGGTAATATGGGTCATATTGAACCGTTTAGGCTGGAGACAAGACCTCTGGTAATATGGGTCATATTGAACCGTTTAGGCTGGAGACAAGACCTCTGGTAATATAGGTCATATTGAACCCGTTTAGGCTGGAGACAAGACCTCTGGTAATATGGATCATATTGAACCGTTTAGGCTGGAGACAAGACCTCTGGTAATATGGGTCATATTGAACCGTTTAGGCTGGAGACAAGACCTCTGGTAATATGGGTCATATTGAACCGTTTAGGCTGGAGACAAGACCTCTGGTAATATGGGTCATATTGAACCGTTTAGGCTGGAGACAAGACCTCTGGTAATATGGGTCATATTGAACCGTTTAGGCTGGAGACAAGACCTCTGGTAATATGGGTCATATTGAACCGTTTAGGCTGGAGACAAGACCTCTGGTAATATGGGTCATATTGAACCGTTTAGGCTGGAGAAAAGACCTCTGGTAATATGGGTCATATTGAACCGTTTAGGCTGGAGACAAGACCTCTGGTAATATGGGTCATATTGAACTGTTTAGGCTGGAGACAAGACCTCTGGTAATATGGGTCATATTGAACCGTTAGGCTGGAGACAAGACCTCTGGTAATATGGGTCATATTGAACCGTTTAGGCTGGAGACAAGACCTCTGGTAATATGGGTCATATTGAACCATTTAGGCTGGAGACAAGACCTCTGGTAATATGGGTCATATTGAACCGTTTAGGCTGGAGACAAGACCTCTGGTAATATGGGTCATATTGAACCGTTTTGGCTGGAGACAAGACCTCTGGTAATATGGATCATATTGAACCGTTTTGGCTGGAGACAAGACCTCTGGTAATATGGGTCATATTGAACCGTTTTGGCTGGAGACAAGACCTCTGGTAATATGGGTCATATTGAACCGTTTTGGCTGGAGACAAGACCTCTGGTAATATGGATCATATTGAACCGTTTTGGCTGGAGACAAGACCTCTGGTAATATGGGTCATATTGAACCGTTTTGGCTGGAATAGGAGCCTCTGGTAATATGGGTCATATTGAACCGTTTTGGCTGGAGACAAGACCTCTGGTAATATGGGTCATATTTGAACCTTTTAGGCTGGAGACAAGACCTCTGGTAATATGGATCATATTTGAACCGTTTAGGCTGGAGAAAGACCTCTGGTAATATGGGTCATATTGAACCTTTTAGGCTGGAGACAAGACCTCTGGTAATATGGATCATATTTGAACCGTT
>NW_026286547.1:0-58339 GCF_023373465.1 Oncorhynchus keta | reverse complement strand
GATTGTATTGTAATGTAGGTCTATAGGGAGGATAGGTCCTGTGGAGATGTTCATATTGTAACATACAGTGGTTGTATTGTAATGTAGGTCTATAGGGAGGATAGGTCCTGTTGAGGTGTTCATATTGTAACAGTGATTGTATTGTAATGTAGGTCTATAGGGAGGATAGGTCCTGTGGAGATGTTCATATTGTAACAGTGGTTGTATTGTAATGTAGGTCTATAGGGAGGATAGGTCCTGTGGAGATGTTCATATTGTAACACACACACGCGTAAAGAGAGAGACAGACTAACACACATACTGTCCTCTACATTACTCACATCCTTCTGTAGCACGGTAGCCTTCACGTCTTCCTCAGCAGGCTTGGAGTGGGAGGCAGACATATTGGAGGTTGGGTCGGGGGCGGGGCCTCCATTAAACATGTCCTTCCTCTTCCTCACACTGCCCTCGTCCATGTCACCCTGCTCACACACACACACACACACACACACACACACACACACACACACACACACACACACACACACACACACACACACACACACACACACACACACACACACACACACACACACACACACACACACACACACACACACACACACACGTAAGAGGACAATGTAAAGATGACAGAGTCAGTTCTCTTCCTGGTCTCATCAATTCACCGTCATTCAAAGACTCAATCATGGACACATACTGACAGTTAATGGCTGCTTCGCATGATGTATTGTTGTGTCTACCTTCTTGCCCTTTGTGCTGTAGTCTGTGCCCAATGTTTGAACCATGTTTTGTGCTGCTACCATGTTGTGTTGCTGCCATGCTGTTTTCATGTGTTTCTGCCGTGCTATGTTGTTGTCTTAGGTCTCTCTTTATGTCGTGTTGTGTTCTCTCTTGTCGGATGTACAGTACCAGTCAAAAGTTTGGACACACCTACTCATTCAAGGGATTTTCTTTATTTTTTACTTTTTTCTACGATGTAGAATAATAGTGAAGACATCAAAACTATTAAATATCACGTATGGAATTATGTAGTAACCAAAAAAGTGTTAAACAAATCAAATATATTTTATATGTGAGATACTTCAAATAGCCACCCTTTGCCTTGATGACAGCTTTGCACACTCTTGGCGTTCTCTCAACCAGCTTCACCTGGAATGTTTTTCCAACAGTCTTGAAGGAGATCCCACATACTGAGCACTTGTTGGCTGCTTTTCCTTCACTCTGCGGATCAACTCATCCATAACAGTCTCAATTGGGTTGAGGTCGGGTGATTGTGGAGACCAGGTCATCTGATGCAGCACTCCATCACTCTCCTTCTTGGTCAAATAGCCCTTACACAGCCTGGAGGTGTGTTGGGTCATTGTCCTGTTGAACAACAAATGATAGTCCCGCTAAGCGCAAACCAGATGGGATGGTGTATCGCTGCAGAATGCTGTGGTGGCCATGCTGGTTAAGTGTGCCTTGAATTCTAAATAAATCACTGACAGCAAATCCCCCAACACCATGACACCTCCTCCTCCATGCTTCACGGTGGGAACCACACATGCAGAGATCATCCGTTCACCTACTCTGCGTCTCACAAAGACACGGCGGTTGGAACCAAACATTTCAAATTTGGACTCATCAGACCAAAGGACAGATTTTCACTGGTCTAATGTCCATTACTTGTGTTTCTCGCTTAAGACAAAAATAAGCAAACACTTTTGGTGTTCGCCAAAAGATATGTGGGAGACTCCCCAAACATATGGAAGAATGTACTCTGGTCAAATGTAGCTTTTTGGACATCAAGGAAAACGTTATGTCTGGTGCAAACCCAACACCTCCCATCACCTCGACAACACCGCACACAACACACACACCACACACACACACACACACACACCACACACACTGTAACAGCTGATGGTCAGCCAGCCTGACAGCTATGAGGGTTAAAGGTTTCATGTGGTGGAACAGACTGTGCTTGACAACACCGCACACAACACACACACACACCACACACCACACACACACTGTAACAGCTGATGGTCAGCCAGCCTGACAGCTACCAGGGTTAAAGGTTTCATGTGGTGGAACAGACTGAACACTTTGTGAACTACTGTCATTGGTTTACAACTTTATATGACCTGGTTCTGTTAATGATCTGTTACAGCCTCTATGACAGACAGACAGACAGACAGACAGACAGACAGACAGACAGACAGACAGACAGACAGACAGACAGACAGACAGACCAGGCCAACACAGGGGTTATGGCACCCTATTCCCTATCTAGTGTTCTACTGTTCTGCTGTCCTCTTCTGTTCTACTGTTCAGTTCTGTTCTACTGTTCTACTGTTCTGTTCTACTGTTCCACTGTCCTCTTCTGTTCTACTGTTCTACTGTCCTGTTCTGTTCTGTTCTACTGTCCACTTCTGTTCGGTTCTACTGTCCTGTTCTGTTCTACTGTTCTACTGTCCTGTTCTGTTCTGTTCTACTGTTCTACTGTCCTCTTCTGTTCTGTTCTACTGTTCTACTGTCCTCTTCTGTTCTGTTCTACTGTTCTACTGTCCACTTCTGTTCTGTCCTGTTCTGTTACTGTTCTACTGTCCTGTTCTGTTCTGTTCTACTGTTCTTCTACTGTCCTCTTCTGTTCTGTTCCTGTTCTACTGTCCACTTCTGTTCGGTTCTACTGTCCTGTTCTGTTACTGTCCTCTTCTGTTCTGTTCTACTGTCCTCTTCTGTTCTGTTCTACTGTCCTCTTCTGTTCTACTGTTCTACTGTCCTTTACTGTTCTGTTCTACTGTCCTCTTCTGTTCTACTTTCCTGTTCTGTTCTACTGTCCTCTTCTGTTCTGTTCTACTGTCCTCTTCTGTTCTGTTCTACTGTTCTACTGTCCTCTTCTGTTCTAACTGTCCTGTTCTGTTCTACTGTTCTACTGTCCTCTTCTGTTCTGTTCTACTGTTCTACTGTCCTGTTCTGTTCTGTTCTACTGTCCTCTTCTGTTCTGTTCTACTGTCCTCTTCTGTTCTGTTCTACTGTCCTCTTCTGTTCTGTTCTACTGTTCTACTGTCCTGTTCTGTTCTACTGTCCTCTTCTGTTCTGTTCTGTTCTACTGTCCTCTGTTCTGTTCTACTGTTCTACTGTCCTGTTCTGTTCTACTGTCCTCTTCTGTTCTGTTCTTCTGTTCTACTGTCCTCTTCTGTTCTGTTCTACTGTCCTCTTCTGTTCTGTTCTACTGTCCTCTTCTGTTCTACTGTTCTACTGTCCTTTACTGTTCTGTTCTACTGTCCTCTTCTGTTCTGTTCTACTGTCCACTTCTGTTCTGTTCTGTTCTACTGTCCTGTTTTGTTCTACTTTCCTGTTCTGTTCTACTGTCCTCTTCTGTTCTGTTCTAACTGTCCTGTTCTGTTCTACTGTTCTACTGTCCTGTTCTGTTCTGTTCTACTGTTCTACAGTCCTCTTCTGTTCTGTTCTACTGTCCTGTTCTGTTCTACTGTTCTAATGTCCTCTTCTGTTCTGTTCTGTTCTACTGTTGTATTGTCCTCTTCTGTTCTGTTCTACTGTCCTCTTCTGTTCTGTTCTACTGTTCTACTGTCCACTTCTGTTCTGTTCTACTGTTCTACTGTCCTGTTCTGTTCTGTTCTACTGTTCTATAATAATAATAATATAATAATATATGCCATTTAGCAGACGCTTTTATCCAAAGCGACTTACAGTCATGTGTGCATACATTCTACGTATGGGTGGTCCCGGGAATCAAACCCACTACCCTGGCGTTACAAGCGCCATGCTCTACCAACTGAGCTACAGTCCTGTTCTGTTCTACTGTTCTAATGTCCTCTTCTGTTCTGTTCTGTTCTGTTCTAATGTCCTCTTCTGTTCTGTTCTGTTCTACTGTCCTCTTCTGTTCTGTTCTACTGTCCTGTTCTGTTCTACTGTTCTAATGTCCTCTTCTGTTCTGTTCTACTGTCCTCTTCTGTTCTGTTCTACTGTCCTCTTCTGTTCTGTTCTACTGTCCTCTTCTGTTCTACTGTTCTACTGTTCTGTTCTACTGTCCTCTTCTGTTCTGTTCTACTGTCCTCTTCTGTTCTGTTCTACTGTCCTGCTGTTCTACTGTTCTACTGTCCTGTTCTGTTCTACTGTTCTACTGTCCTCTTCTGTTCTGTTCTACTGTCCTCTTCTGTTCTGTTCTACTGTCCTCTTCTGTTCTGTTCTACTGTTCTACTGTCCTCTTCTGTTCTGTTCTACTGTCCTCTTCTGTTCTGTTCTACTGTCCTCTTCTGTTCTACTGTTCTACTGTCCTCTTCTGTTCTGTTCTACTGTCCTCTTCTGTTCTGTTCTACTGTCCTCTTCTGTTCTGTTCTGTTCTACTGTCCTGTTCTGTTCTACTTTCCTGTTCTGTCTACTGTCCAGTCCTTCTGTTCTGTTCTAATGTCCTGTTCTGTTCTGTTCTACTGTCCTGTTCTGTTCTGTTCTACTGTTCTACTGTCCTCTTCTGTTCTGTTCTACTGTCCTGTTCTGTTCTACTGTTCTACTGTCCTCTTCTGTTCTGTTCTGTTCTACTGTTGTATTGTCCTCTTCTGTTCTGTTCTACTGTCCTCTTCTGTTCTGTTCTACTGTTCTACTGTCCACTTCTGTTCTGTTCTACTGTTCTACTGTCCTGTTCTGTTCTGTTCTGTTCTATGTTCTATATGCTTTAGTCCTTTCTGTCCAAAGTTCTACTTACTGTTCTGTTCTACTTCTACTGTTCTGGTCCTGTTCTGTTTACTAGCGCCTGCTCTACCAACTGTCCTACAGTCCTGTTCTGTTCTACTGTTCTAATGTCCTCTTCTGTTCTGTTCTGTTCTAATGTCCTCTGTCTGTTCTGTTCTACTGTCCTCTTCTGTTCTGTTCTACTGTCCTGTTCTGTTCTACTGTTCTAATGTCCTCTTCTGTTCTGTTCTACTGTCCTCTTCTGTTCTGTTCTACTGTCCTCTTCTGTTCTGTTCTACTGTCCTCTTCTGTTCTACTGTTCTACTGTCCTTTACTGTTCTGTTCTACTGTCCACTTCTGTTCTACTTTCCTGTTCTGTTCTACTGTCCTCTTCTGTTCTGTTCTACTGTTCTACTGTCCTCTTCTGTTCTAACTGTCCTGTTCTGTTCTACTGTCCTCTTCTGTTCTGTTCCACTGTTCTACTGTCCTGTTCTGTTATGTTCTACTGTCCTCTTCTGTTCTGTTCTACTGTCCTCCTCTGTTCTGTTCTACTGTTCTACTGTCCTTTACTGTTCTGTTCTACTGTCCTCTTCTGTTCTGTTCTACTGTCCACTTCTGTTCTGTTCTGTTCTACTGTCCTCTGTTCTGTTCTACTGTCCTGTTCTGTTCTGTTCTACTGTTCTACTGTCCTCTTCTGTTCTGTTCTACTGTCCTGTTCTGTTCTACTGTTCTACTGTCCTTCTGTTCTGTTCTACTGTTCTACTGTCCTCTTCTGTTCTGTTCTACTGTCCTGTTCTGTTCTGTTCTGTTCTACTGTCCACTTCTGTTCTGTTCTAACTGTCCTGTTCTGTTCTACTGTTCTACTGTCCTACTGTTCTGTTCTGTTCTACTGTTCTACTGTCCTCTTCTGTTCTGTTCTGTTCTACTGTTCTACTGTCCTCTTCTGTTCTGTTCTACTGTCCTGTTCTGTTCTACTGTTCTACTGTCCTCTTCTGTTCTACTGTTCTAATGTCCTCTTCTGTTCTGTTCTGTTCTACTGTCCTCTTCTGTTCTACTGTTCTACTGTCCTGTTCTGTTCTACTGTCCTGTTCTGTTCTACTGTTCTACTGTCCTGTTCTGTTCTGTTCTACTGTTCTACTGTCCTCTTCTGTTCTGTTCTACTGTCCTGTTCTGTTCTACTGTTCTACTGTCCTCTTCTGTTCTGTTCTACTGTTCTAATGTCCTCTTCTGTTCTGTTCTGTTCTACTGTTCTCTTCTGTTCTGTTCTACTGTCCTCTTCTGTTCTGTTCTACTGTCCACTTCTGTTCTGTTCTACTGTTCTACTGTCCTGTTCTGTTCTGTTCTACTGTTCTAATGTCCTGTTCTGTTCTACTGTTCTAATGTCCTCTTCTGTTCTGTTCTGTTCTACTGTTCTACTGTCCTCTTCAGTTCTGTTCTACTGTTCTACTGTCCACTTCTGTTCTGTTCTACTGTTCTACTGTCCTGTTCTGTTCTGTTCTAATGTCCTGTTCTGTTCTACTGTTCTAATGTCCTCTTCTGTTCTGTTCTGTTCTACTGTCCTCTTCTGTTCTGTTCTACTGTCCTGTTCTGTTCTACTGTCCTGTCCTGTTCTGTTCTACTGTCCTATCCTGTTCTGTTCTACTGTTCTAATGTCCTCTTCTGTTCTGTTCTACTGTTCTACTGTCCTCTTCTGTTCTGTTCTACTGTTCTACCGCCTCTCATAATAACACACCATTTCCAGACCCACTGACTAAACTTGAAACTCCCAGACATAAATTCCTCTCCTCTGACACAGCTGGCATCAACAAGACTCACCTGATAGCAGCAGAAATCATCAACTGGAGATCTACTACGATGTACAACACATTCCTCTGTGGGTCTCAACTACTACTGCCTCCCTGAGACAAAGAACACATTATGGGAGGAGGAACAGAGACTCAACACTCCGTCTGATTGGAGGACACAGGGGCTGGAGAATAGGGAGGTACAGGGAGGCAGGGGCTGAAGAACAGGGAGGTGGGGCTGGAGAACAGGGAGGTGGGGGAGGCAGGGGCTGGAGAACAGGGAGGTGGGGGGAGGCAGGGGCTGGAGAACAGGGAGGTACGGGGAGGCAGGGGCTGAAGAACAGGGAGGTGGGGCTGGAGAACAGGGAGGTACGGGGAGGCAGGGGGAGAACTGGAGGTGGGGGAACAGGGAGGTGGGGCTGGAGAACAGGGAGGCAGGGGGAGGCAGGGGCTGGAGAACAGGGAGGTGGGGCTGGAGAACAGGGAGGTGGGGCTGGAGAACAAGGGAGGTAGGAGGAGGCAGGGACTGTGTTTCAGACATAAGGAAGTGGATGGCTGCAAACGTTCTACTTTTAAACTCGAACAAAAGAGAGATGCTTGTTCTAGGTCCCAAGAAACAAAGAGATCTTCTGTTGAATCTGACAATTAAACGTGATGGTTGTACAGTCGTCTCAAATAAAACAGTGAAGGACCTCGGCGTTACTCTGGACCCTGATCTCTCTTTTGATGAACATATCAAGGCTGTTTCAAGGACAGTTTTTTTTCCATCTACGTAAAATTGCAAAAATCAGAAACTTTCTGTCCAAAAATGATGCAGAAAAATTAATCCATGCTTTTGTCACTTCTTGGTTAGACTACTGCAATGCTCTACTTTCCTTTTTTGATCATATTACTCCAGTGCTAGCCTCACTACACTGGCTTCCTGTCAAAGCAAGGGCTGATTTCAAGGTTTTACTGCTAACCTACAAAGCATTACATGGGCTTGCTCCTGAACCTATCTCTCTGATTTGGTCCTGCCGTACATACCTACACGTACGCTACGGTCACAAGACGCAGGCCTCCTAATTGTCCCTAGAATTTCTAGGCAAACAGCTGGGGACAGGGCTGTCTCCTACAGAGCTCAATTTTTATGGAATGGTCTACCTACCCATGTGAGAGACGCAGACTCGGTCTCAACCTTTAAATCTTTACTGAAGACTCATCTCTTCAGTGGGTCATATGATTGAGTGTCGTCTGGCCCAGGAGTGGGAAGGTGAACGGAAAGGCTCTGGAGCAACGAACCACCCTTGCTGTCTCTGCCTGGCCAGTTCCCCTCTTTCCACTGGGATTCTCTGCCTCTAACCCTATTACAGGGGCTGAGTCACTTGCTTACTGGGGCTCTTTCATACCGTCCCTGCAGGGGGTGCGTCACTTGAGTGGGTTGAGTCACTGACGTGATCTTCCTGTCTGGGTTGGCACCCAACCCCCCTTCGGTTGTGCTGTGGCGGAGATCTTTGTGGTCTTTACTCGGCCTTGTCTCAGGATGGTAAGTTGGTGGTTGAAGATATCCCTCTAGTGGTGTGGGGGCTGTGCTTTGGCAAAGTGGGTGGGGTTATATCCTGCCTGTTTTGCCCTGTCCGGGGTATCATCGGATGGGACCACAGTGTCTTCTGACCCCTCCTGTCTCAGCCTCCAGTATTTATGCTGCAGTAGTTTATGTGTCGCGGGGCTAGGGAGGGTTTGATATATCTGGAGTACTTCACCTGTCTTATCCGGTGTCCTGTGTGAATTTAAGTATGCTCTCTCTAATTCTCTTTCTTTCTTTCTCTCTCTCGGAGGACCTGAGCCCTAGGACCATGCCTCAGGACTGCTGTCCACAGTCCACCTGGCCGTGATGCTGCTCCAGTTTCAACTGTTCTGCCTGCAGCTATGGAACCCTGACCTGTTCACCGGATGTGCTACCTGTCCCAGACCTGCTGTTTTTAACTCTCTAGAGACAGCAGGAGCGGTAGAGATACTCTTAATGATCGGCTATGAAAAGCCAAATGACATTTACTCGTGAGGTGCTGACTTGTTGCACCCTCGACAATAACTGTGATTATTATTATTTGACCATGCTGGTAATTTATGAACATTTGAACATCTTGGCCATGTTCTGTTATAATCTCCACCCGGCACGGCCAGAAGAGGACTGGGTACCCCTCATAGCCTGGTTCCTCTCTAGGTTTCTTCCTCGGTTCTGGCGGAGGAGGCAGGGGCTGGAGAATAGGGAGGTAGGGGGAGGCAGGGGCTGGAGAACAGGGAGGAAGGAGGAGGCAGGGGCTGGAGAACAGGGAGGAAGGAGGAGGCAGGGGCTGGAGAACAGGGAGGAAGGAGGAGGCAGGGGCTGGAGGACAGGGAGGTGGGGAGGCAGGGGCTGGAGAACAGGGAGGTGGGGGGAGGCAGGGGCTGGAGAACAGGGAGGAAGGAGGAGGCAGGGGCTGGAGAACAGGGAGGTGGGGGGAGGCAGGGGCTGGAGAACAGGGAGGAAGGAGGAGGCAGGGGCTGGAGAATAGGGAGGAAGGAGGAGGCAGGGGCTGGAGAACAGGGAGGTGGGGGGAGGCAGGGGCTGGAGAATAGGGAGGTGGGGGAGGCTGGAGAACAGGGAGGTGGAGGGGAGGCAGGGGCTGGAGAATAGGGAGGTGGAGGGGAGGAGGCAGGGGCTGGAGAACAGGGGGGTTGGAGGTGGGGGAGGCAGGGGCTGGAGAACAGGGAGGAAGGAGGAGGCAGGGGCTGGAGAATAGGGAGGAAGGAGGAGGCAGGGGCTGGAGAACAGGGAGGAAGGAGGAGGCAGGGGCTGGAGAACAGGGAGGTAGAAGGAGGAAGGAGGAGGCAGGGGCTGGAGAACAGGAGAACAGGAAGGTGGGGAGGCAGGGGCTGGAGGGGAGGCAGGGGTTGGAGAACAGGGAGGTAGGTCATCACTGGTTAGGAACAGGGGTAGAGTCATGGTTAGGAAACAGGGAGGTAGGTCATCCCTGGTTAGGAGAACAGGGAGGTGGAGTCATCACTGGTTAGGAGAACAGGGAGGTAGGGGTTAGGGGAGGTAGAGTCATCCCTGGTTAGGAGAACAGGGAGGTAGAGTCATCCCTGGTTAGGAGAACAGGGAGGTAGAGTCATCCCTGGGTAGTAGAACAGGGAGGTAGGGGAGTCATCCTGGTTAGAGAACAGGGAGGTAGAGTCATCCTGGTTAGGAGAACAGGGAGGTAGAGTCATCCTGGTTAGGAGAACAGGGAGGTAGAGTCATCCCTGGGTAGAACAGGGAGGTAGGTCATCCCTGGTTGGAGAACATCCCTGGCCAGTAGAACAGGGAGGTAGCGTCATCCCTGGTTAGTAGAACAGGGAGGTAGAGTCATCCCTGGTTAGGAGACCAGGGATGTAGAGTCATCCCTGGTTAGGATAATAGGGAGGTAGAGTCATCCCTGGTTAAGAAAACAGGGAGGTAGAGTCATCCCTGGTTAGGAGAACAGGGAGGTAAATTCATCCCTGGCCAGTAGAACAGGGAGGTAGCGTCATCCCTGGTTAGTAGAACAGGGAGGTAGAGTCATCCCTGGTTAGGAGAACAGGGAGGTAGAGTCATCCCTGGTTAGGAGAACAGGGAGGTTGAGGAGTCATCCCTGGTTAGGAGAACAGGGAGGTTGAGGAGTCATCCCTGGTTAGGAGAACAGGGAGGTAGAGTCATCCCTGGTTAGGAGAACAGGGAGGTAAAGTCATCCCTGGCCAGTAGATCAGGGAGGTACAGTCATCCCTTGTTAGTTGAACAGGGAGGTATAGTCATCCCTGGTTAGGAGAACAGGGAGGTAGAGTCATCCCTGGTTAGGAGAATAGGGAGGTAGAGTCATCCCTGGTTAGGAAAACAGGGAGCTAGAGTCATCCCTGGTTAGGAGAACAGGGAGGTAAAGTCATCCCTTGGTTAGGGCTCCGGGCAGCCGAGCGGAAATGGAGGAAAACTCGCCTCCCTGCGGACCTGGCATCCTTTCACTCCCTCCTCTCTACATTTTCCTCCTCTGTCTCTGCTGCTAAAGCCACTTTCTACCATTCTAAATTCCAAGCATCTGCCTCTAACCCTAGGAAGCTCTTTGCCACCTTCTCCTCCCTCCTGAATCCTCCCCCCTCCTCCCTCTCTGCAGATGACTTCGTCAACCATTTTGAAAAGAAGGTCGACGACATCCGATCCTCGTTTGCTAAGTCAAACGACACCGCTGGTTCTGCTCACACTGCCCTACCCTATGCTCTGACCTCTTTCTCCCCTCTCTCTCCAGATGAAATCTCGCGTCTTGTGACGGCCGGCCGCCCAACAACCTGCCCGCTTGACCCTATCCCCTCCTCTCTTCTCCAGACCATTTCCGGAGACCTTCTCCCTTACCTCACCTCGCTCATCAACTCATCCCTGACCGCTGGCTACGTCCCTCCCGTCTTCAAGAGAGCGAGAGTTGCACCCCTTCTGAAAAAACCTACACTCGATCCCTCCGATGTCAACAACTACAGACCAGTATCCCTTCTCTCTTTTCTCTCCAAAACTCTTGAGCGTGCCGTCCTTGGCCAGCTCTACCGCTATCTCTCTCAGAATGACCTTCTTGATCCAAATCAGTCAGGTTTCAAGACTAGTCATTCAACTGAGACTGCTCTTCTCTGTATCACGGAGGCGCTCCGCACTGCTAAAGCTAACTCTCTCTCCTCTGCTCTCATCCTTCTAGACCTATCGGCTGCCTTCGATACTGTGAACCATCAGATCCTCCTCTCCACCCTCTCCGAGTTGGGCATCTCCGGCGCGGCCCACGCTTGGATTGCGTCCTACCTGACAGGTCGCTCCTACCAGGTGGCGTGGCGAGAATCTGTCAACTCACCACGCGCTCTCACCACTGGTGTCCCCCAGGGCTCTGTTCTAGGCCCTCTCTTATTCTCGCTATACACCAAGTCACTTGGCTCTGTCATAACCCTTTTTATATAAACTACTGGAGTTACACTAAGATATAAACTACTGGAGTTACACAATAAAACTACTGGAGTTACACTAGGATATAAACTACTGGAGTTACACTAAGATATAAACTACTGGAGTTACACAATAAAACTACTGGAGTTACACTAGGATATAAACTACTGGAGTTACACTAGGATATAAACTACTGGAGTTACACTATAAACTACTGGAGTTACACTAGGATATAAACTACTGGAGTTACACTAGGATATAAACTACTGGAGTTACACTAGGATATAAACTACTAGAGTTACACTATAAACTACTGAAGTTACACTATAAACTACTGGAGTTACACTATAAACTACTGGAGTTACACTAAAACTACTGGAGTTACACTATAAACTACTGGAGTTACACTAGGATATAAACTACTGGAGTTACACTATAAACTACTGGAGTTACACTAGGATATAAACTACTGGAGTTACACTATAAACTACTGGAGTTACACTAAAACTACTGGAGTTACACTATAAACTACTGGAGTTACACTAGGATATATACTACTGGAGTTACACTATAAACTACTGGAGTTACACTATAAACTACTGGAGTTACACTAAAACTACTGGAGTTACACTAGGATATAAACTACTGGAGTTACTCTAGGATATACACAACTAGAGTTACACTAGGATATAAAATACTGGAGTTACACTAGGATATAAACTACTAGAGTTACACTAGGATATAAACTACTGGAGTTACACTATAAACTACTGGAGTTACACTAGGATATATACTACTGGAGTTACACTAGGATATAAACTACTGGAGTTACACTATAAACTACTGGAGTTACACTAAAACTACTGGAGTTACACTAGGATATAAACTACTGGAGTTACACTAGGATATAAAGTACTGGAGTTACACTATAAACTACTGGAGTTACACTAGGATATAAACTACTGGAGTTACACTAAAACTACTGGAGTTACACTATAAAACTACTGGAGTTACACTATAAACTACTGGAGTTACACTAGGATATAAACTACTGGAGTTACACTAAAACTACTGGAGTTACACTATAAAACTACTGGAGTTACACTAGGACATAAACTACAGGAGTTACACTATAAACTACTGGAGTTACACTAGGATATAAACTACTGGAGATACACTATAAACTACTGGAGTTACACTAGGATATAAACTACTGGAGTTACACTATAAACTACTGGAGTTACACTATAAACTACTGGAGTAACACTATAAAACTACTGGAGTTACACTATAAACTACTGGAGTTACACTATAAACTACTGGAGTAACACTATAAACTACTGGAGTTACACTATAAACTACTGGAGTTACACTAGGATATAAACTACTGGAGTTACACTATAAACTACTGGAGGTACACTATAAAACCCCTGGAGTTACACTAGGATATAAACTACTGGAGTTACCCTAGGATATAAACTACTGGAGTTACACTAGGATATAAACTACTGGAGTTACTCTAGGATATTAACTACTGGAGTTACACTATAAAACTACTGGAGTTACACTATAAACTACTGGAGTTACACTATAAACTACCGGAGTTACACTATAAAACTCCTGGAGTTACACTAGGATATAAACTACTGGAGTTACACTAGGATATAAAGTACTGGAGTTACACTATAAACTACTGGAGTTACACTAGGATATAAACTACTGGAGTTACACTAAAACTACTGGAGTTACACTATAAACTACTGGAGTTACACTATAAAACTACTGGAGTTACACTATTAAACTACTGGAGTTACACTATAAAACTACTGGAGTTACACTATAAAACTACTGGAGTTACACTATAAACTACTGGAGATACACTATAAACTACTGGAGTTACACTAGGATATAAACTACTGGAGTTACACTATAAACTACTGGAGTTACACTATAAACTACTGGAGTAACACTATAAAACTACTGGAGTTACACTATAAACTACTGGAGTTACACTATAAACTACTGGAGTAACACTATAAACTACTGGAGTTACACTATAAACTACTGGAGTTACACTAGGATATAAACTACTGGAGTTACACTATAAACTACTGGAGGTACACTATAAAACCCCTGGAGTTACACTAGGATATAAACTACTGGAGTTACCCTAGGATATAAACAACTGGAGTTACACTAGGATATAAACTACTGGAGTTACTCTAGGATATAAACTACTGGAGTTACACTATAAAACTACTGGAGTTACACTATAAACTACTGGAGTTACACTATAAACTACTGGAGTTACACTATAAAACTACTGGAGTTACACTATAAACTACTGGAGTTACACTAGGATATAAACTACTGGAGTTACTCTAGGATATAAACTACTGGAGTTACACTATAAAACTACTGGAGTTACACTATAAACTACTGAAGTTACACTATAAAACTACTGGAGTTACACTATAAACTACTGGAGTTACACTAGGATATAAACTACTGGAGTTACACTATAAACTACTGGAGTTACACTATCAACTACTGGAGTTACACTAGGATATAAACTACTGGAGTTACACTAGGATATAAACTACTGGAGTTACACTAGGATATAAACTACTGGAGTTACACTATAAAC
The DNA here is from genome assembly GCF_023373465.1 of Oncorhynchus keta. Classification (NCBI taxonomy): domain Eukaryota; kingdom Metazoa; phylum Chordata; class Actinopteri; order Salmoniformes; family Salmonidae; genus Oncorhynchus; species Oncorhynchus keta. Next base: position 44,283 of record NW_026286547.1, on the reverse strand, counting down.
TACTGGAGTTACACTATAAACTACTGGAGTTACACTAGGATATAAACTACTGGAGTTACACTATAAACTACTGGAGTTACACTATCAACTACTGGAGTTACACTAGGATATAAACTATTGGAGTTACACTATGAAACTACTGGAGTTACACTAGGATATAAACTACTGGAGTTACACTAGGATATAAACTACTGGAGTTACACTAGGATATAAACTACTGGAGTTACACTAAAACTACTGGAGTTACACTAGTATATAAACTACTGGAGTAACACTAGGATATAAACTACTGGAGTTACACTAAAACTACTGGAGTTACACTAGGATATAAACTACTGGAGTTACACTAGGATATAAACTACTGGAGTTACACTATAAACTATTGGAGTTACACTATAAACTACTAGAGTTACACTATAAAACTACTGGAGTTACACTAGAATATAAACTACTGGAGTTACACTAAAACTACTGGAGTTACACTAGTATATAAACTACTGGAGTAACACTAGGATATAAACTACTGGAGTTACACTAAAACTACTGGAGTTACACTAGGATATAAACTACTGGAGTTACACTATAAAACTACTGGAGTTACACTATAAACTACTAGAGTTACACTATAAAACTACTGGAGTTACACTAGGATATAAACTACTGGAGTTACACTAGGATATAAACTACTGGAGTTACACTATAAACTACTGGAGTTACACTATAAACTACTGGAGTAACACTATACAACTACTGGAGTTACACTATAAACTACTGGAGTTACACTATAAACTACTGGAGTTACACTATAAACTACTGGAGTAACACTATAAACTACTGGAGTTACACTAGGATATAAACTACTGGAGTTACACTAGGATATAAACTACTGGAGTTACACTAGGATATAAACTACTGGAGTTACACTAGGATATAAACTACTGGAGTTACACTAGGATATAAACTACTGGAGTTACACTATAAACTATTGGAGTTACACTATAAACTACTAGAGTTACACTATAAAACTACTGGAGTTACACTAGAATATAAACTACTGGAGTTACACTAGGATATAAACTACTGGAGTTACACTATAAACTACTGGAGTTACACTATAAACTACTGGAGTAACACTATAAAACTACTGGAGTTACACTATAAACTACTGGAGTTACACTATAAACTACTGGAGTTACACTATAAACTACTGTAGTAACACTATAAACTACTGGAGTTACACTATAAACTACTGGAGTTACACTAGGATATAAACTACTGGAGTTACACTATAAACTACTGGAGGTACACTATAAAACCCCTGGAGTTACACTAGGATATAAACTACTGGAGTTACACTAGGATATAAACTACTGGAGTTACACTAGGATATAAACTACTGGAGTTACTCTAGGATATAAACTACTGGAGTTACACTATAAAACTACTGGAGTTACACTATAAACTACTGGAGTTACACTATAAAACTACTGGAGTTACACTATAAACTACTGGAGTTACACTATAAAGCTCCTGGAGTTACACTAGGATATAAACTACTGGAGTTACACTAGGATATAAACTACTGGAGTTACACTATAAACTACTGGAGTTACACTATAAACTACTGGAGTTACACTAGGATATAAACTCCTGGAGTTACACTATAAACTACTGTAGTTACTCTAGGATATAAACTACTGGAGTTACACTAGGATATAAACTTCTGGAGTTACACTATAAACTACTGGAGTTACTGTAGGATATGAACTACTGGAGTTACACTAGGATATAAACTACTGGAGTTACTCTAGGATATAAACTACTGGTGTTACACTATAAAACTATTGGAGTTACACTATAAACTACTAGAGTTACACTAGGATATAAACTACTGGAGTAACACTATAAACTACTAGAGTTACACTAGGATATAAACTACTGGAGTAACACTATTAACTACTAGAGTTACACTGGGATATAAACTACTGGAGTTACACTATAAACTACTGGAGTTACACTAGGATATAAACTACTGGAGTTACACTAGGAAATAAACTACTGGAGTTACACTAGGATATAAACTACTGGAGTTACACTATAAACTACTGGAGATACACTAGGATATAAACTACTGGAGTTACACTAGGATATAAACTACTGGAGTTACACTATAAAACTACTGGAGTTACACTAGGATATATACTACTGGAGTTACACTAGAATATAAACTACTGGAGTTACACTAGGCTATAAACTACTAGTTTTACACTATAAAACTACTAGAGTTACACTAGGATATATACTACTGGAGTTACACTAGGATATATACTACTGGAGTTACACTATAAACTACTGTAGTTACACTAGGATATAAACTACTAGTGTTACACTATAAAACTACTGGAGTTACACTAGGATATAAACTACTGGAGTTACAATATAAACTACTGGAGTTACACTAGGATATAAACTACTGGAGTTACAATATAAACTACTGGAGTTACACTAGGATATATACTACTGGAGTTACACTAGGATATATACTACTGGAGTTACACTAGGCTATAAACTACTAGTGTTACACTAGGATATAAACTACTAGTGTTACACTAGGATATAAACTACTGGAGTTACACTAGGATATATACTACTGGAGTTACATACACTAGGCTATAAACTACTAGTGTTACACTAGGATATAAACTACTGGAGTTACACTAGGATATATACTACTGGAGTTACACTAGGCTATAAACTACTAGTGTTACACTAGGCTATAAACTACTAGTGTTACACTAGGATATAAACTACTAGTGTTACACTAGGATATAAACTACTGGAGTTACACTAGGCTATAAACTACTAGTGTTACACTAGGATATAAACTACTGGAGTTACACTAGGATATATACTACTGGAGTTACACTAGGATATAAACTACTAGTGTTACACTAGGATATATACTACTGGAGTTACACTAGGATGTAAACTACTAGTGTTACACTATAAACTACTGGAGTTACACTAGGATATAAACTGCTGGAGTTACACTAGGATATAAACTACTGGAGTTACACTAAAACTACTGGAGTTACACTAGGATATAAACTACTGGAGTTACACTAGGACATAAACTACTAGTGTTACACTAGGATATAAACTACTAGTGTTACACTAGGACATAAACTACTAGTGTTACACTAGGATATAAACTACTAGTGTTACACTAGGCTATAAACTACTAGTGTTACACTAGGCTATAAACTACTAGTGTTACACTAGGATATATACTACTAGTGTTACACTAGGATATATACTACTAGTGTTACACTAGGCTATATACTACTAGTGTTACACTAGGCTATAAACTACTAGTGTTACACTAGGATATAAACTACTGGAGTTACACTAGGATATAAACTACTAGTGTTACACTAGGATATAAACTACTAGTGTTACACTAGGATATAAACTACTAGTGTTACACTAGGATATAAACTACTAGTGTTACACTAGGATATAAACTACTAGTGTTACACTAGGCTATAAACTACTGGAGTTACACTAGGATTTTAAACTACTAGTGTTACACTAGGATATAAACTACTAGTGTTACACTAGGCTATAAACTACTAGTGTTACACTAGGATATAAACTACTGGAGTTACACTAGGATATAAACTTCTGGAGTTACACTATAAACTACTGGAGTTACTGTAGGATATGAACTACTGGAGTTACACTAGGATATAAACTACTGGAGTTACTCTAGGATATAAATTACTGGAGTTACACTATAAAACTACTGGAGTTGCTCTAGGATATAAACTACTGGTGTTACGCTATAAAACTATTGGAGTTACACTATAAACTACTAGAGTTACACTAGGATATAAACTACTGGAGTAACACTATACACTACTAGAGTTACACTAGGATATAAACTACTGGAGTAACACTATTAACTACTAGAGTTACACTGGGATATAAACTACTGGAGTTACACTATAAACTACTGGAGTTACACTAGGATATAAACTACTGGATTTACACTAGGATATAAACTACTGGAGTTACACTATAAAACTACTGGAGTTACACTAGGATATAAACTACTGGAGTTACACTAGAATATAAACTACTGGAGTTACACTAGGCTATAAACTACTGGAGTTTTACACTATAAAACTACTAGAGTTACACTAGGATATATACTACTGGAGTTACACTAGGATATATACTACTGGAGTTACACTATAAAACTACTGGAGTTACACTATAAACTACTGGAGTTACACTAGGATATAAACTACTGGTGTTACACTATAAAACTACTGGAGTTACACTAGGATATAAACTACTGGAGTTACACTATAAACTACTGGAGTTACACTAGGATATAAACTACTGGAGTTACAATATAAACTACTGGAGTTATATAAACTACTGGAGTTACACTAGGATATATACTACTGGAGTTACACTAGGCTATAAACTACTAGTGTTACACTAGGATATAAACTACTAGTGTTACACTAGGATATAAACTACTGGAGTTACACTAGGATATAACTACTGGAGTTACACTAGGCTATAAACTACTAGAGTTACACTAGGATATAAACTACTGGAGTTACACTAGGATATAACTACTGGAGTTACACTAGGCTATAAACTACTGGTGTTACACTAGGATATAAACTACTAGTGTTACACTAGGATATAAACTACTAGTGTTACACTAGGATATAAACTACTGGAGTTACACTAGGCTATAAACTACTAGTGTTACACTAGGATATAAACTACTGGAGTTACACTAGGATATATACTACTGGAGTTACACTAGGATATAAACTACTAGTGTTACACTATAAACTACTGGAGTTACACTAGGATGTAAACTACTAGTGTTACACTATAAACTACTGGAGTTACACTAGGATATAAACTGCTGGAGTTACACTAGGATATAAACTACTGGAGTTACACTAAAACTACTGGAGTTACACTAGGATATAAACTACTGGAGTTACACTAGGACATAAACTACTAGTGTTACACTAGGATATAAACTACTAGTGTTACACTAGGACATAAACTACTAGTGTTACACTAGGATATAAACTACTAGTGTTACACTAGGCTATAAACTACTAGTGTTACACTAGGCTATAAACTACTAGTGTTACACTAGGCTATAAACTACTAGTGTTACACTAGGATATATACTACTAGTGTTACACTAGGATATATACTACTAGTGTTACACTAGGCTATATACTACTAGTGTTACACTAGGCTATAAACTACTAGTGTTACACTAGGATATAAACTACTGGAGTTACACTAGGATATAAACTACTAGTGTTACACTAGGATATAAACTACTAGTGTTACACTAGGATATAAACTACTAGTGTTACACTAGGATATAAACTACTAGTGTTACACTAGGATATAAACTACTAGTGTTACACTAGGCTATAAACTACTGGAGTTACACTAGGATTTTAAACTACTAGTGTTACACTAGGATATAAACTACTAGTGTTACACTAGGCTATAAACTACTAGTGTTACACTAGGATATAAACTACTGGAGTTACACTAGGATATAAACTTCTGGAGTTACACTATAAACTACTGGAGTTACTGTAGGATATGAACTACTGGAGTTACACTAGGATATAAACTACTGGAGTTACTCTAGGATATAAACTACTGGAGTTACACTATAAAACTACTGGAGTTGCTCTCGGATATAAACTACTGGTGTTACGCTATAAAACTATTGGAGTTACACTATAAACTACTAGAGTTACACTAGGATATAAACTACTGGAGTAACACTATAAACTACTAGAGTTACACTAGGATATAAACTACTGGAGTAACACTATTAACTACTAGAGTTACACTGGGATATAAACTACTGGAGTTACACTATAAACTACTGGAGTTACACTAGGATATAAACTACTGGATTTACACTAGGATATAAACTACTGGAGTTACACTAGGAAATAAACTACTGGAGTTACACTAGGATATAAACTACTGGAGTTACACTATAAACTACTGGAGATACACTAGGATATAAACTACTGGAGTTACACTAGGATATAAACTACTGGAGTTACACTATAAAACAACTGGAGATACACTAGGATATACACTACTGGAGTTACACTATAAACTACTGGAGTTACACTAGAATATAAACTCCTGGAGTTACACTATAAACTACTGGAGTTACACTAGGATATAAACTACTGGAGTTACACTAGGATATAAACTACTGGAGTTACACTATAAAACTACTGGAGTTACACTATAAACTACTGGAGTTACACTAGGATATATACTACTGGAGTTACACTATAAAACTACTGGAGTTACACTATAAACTACTGGAGTTACACTAGGATATAAACTCCTGGAGTTACACTATAAACTACTAGAGTTACACTAGGATATAAACTACTGGAGTTACACTATAAACTACTGTAGTTACTCTAGGATATAAACTACTGGAGTTACACTATAAAACTACTGGAGTTACACTAGGATATAAACTTCTGGAGTTACACTAGGATATAAACTTCTGGAGTTACACTATAAACTACTGGAGTTACTCTAGGATATGAACTACTGGAGTTACACTAGGATATAAACTACTGGAGTTACTCTAGGATATAAATTACTGGAGTTACACTATAAAACTACTGGAGTTGCTCTAGGATATAAACTACTGGTGTTACACTAGGATATAAACTACTGGAGTAACACTATAAACTACTGGAGTTACACTGGGATATAAACTACTGGAGTTACACTAGGAAATAAACTACTGGAGTTACACTAGGATATAAACTACTGGAGTTACACTATAAACTACTGGAGATACACTAGGATATAAACTACTGGAGTTACACTAGGATATAAACTACTGGAGTTACACTGGGATATAAACTACTGGAGTTACACTATAAACTACTGGAGTTACACTAGGATATAAACTACTGGAGTTACACTAGGATATAAACTACTGGAGTTACACTAGGAAATAAACTACTGGAGTTACACTAGGATATAAACTACTGGAGTTACACTAGGATATAAACTACTGGAGTTACACTATAAAACTACTGGAGTTACACTATAAACTACTGGAGTTACACTAGGATATATACTACTGGAGTTACACTATAAAACTACTGGAGTTACACTAGGATATAAACTACTGGAGTTACACTATAAACTACTGGAGTTACACTATAAACTACTGGAGTTACACTAGGATATAAACTCCTGGAGTTACACTATAAACTACTAGAGTTACACTAGGATATAAACTACTGGAGTTACACTATAAACTACTGTAGTTACTCTAGGATATAAACTACTGGAGTTACACTATAAACTACTGTTACACTATATAAACTACTGGAGTTACACTAGGATATAAACTACTGGAGTTACACTATAAACTACTAGAGTTACACTAGGATATAAACTACTGGAGTTACACTATAAACTACTGTAGTTACTCTAGGATATAAACTACTGGAGTTACACTATAAAACTACTGGAGTTACACTAGGATATAAACTACTGGAGTTACACTAGGATATAAACTTCTGGAGTTACACTATAAACTACTGGAGTTATTCTAGGATATAAACTACTGGAGTTACACTAGGATATAAACTACTGGAGTTACACTATAAAACTACTGGAGTTACACTATAAACTACTGGACACTATAAAACTATTGGAGTTACACTATAAACTACTGGAGTTACACTAGGATATAAACTACTGGAGTTACACTATAAACTACTGGAGTTACACTAGGATATAAACTACTGGAGTTACACTATAAACTACTGGAGTAGGATATAAACTACTGGTGTTACACTATAAAACTACTGGAGTTACACTAGGATATAAACTACTGGAGTTACACTATAAACTACTGGAGTTACACTATAAACTACTGGAGTTACACTAGGATATAAACTCCTGGAGTTACACTATAAACTACTAGAGTTACACTAGGATATAAACTACTGGAGTTACACTGGGATATAAACTACTGGAGTTACACTATAAACTACTGGAGTTACACTAGGATATACACTACTGGAGTTACACTAGGATATAAACTACTGGAGTTACACTAGGATATAAACTACTGGAGTTACACTATAAACTACTGGAGATACACTAGGATATAAACTACCGGAGTTACACTAGGATATAAACTACTGGAGTTACACTATAAAACTACTGGAGTTACACTAGGATATAAACTACTGGAGTTACACTATAAAACTACTGGAGTTACACTAGGATATAAACTACTGGAGTTACACTATAAACTACTGGAGTTACACTATAAAACTACTGGTTAGTTACACTACTGGAGTTACACTATAAACTACTGGAGTTACACTATAAAACTACTGGAGTTACACTAGGATATAAACTAAGTTACACTAGGATATAAACTGGAGTTACACTATAAACTACTGGAGTTACTCTAGGATATGAACTACTGGAGTTACACTAGGATATAAACTACTGGAGTTACTCTAGGATATAAATTACTGGAGTTACACTATAAAACTACTGGAGTTACACTATAAACTACTGGAGTTACACTAGGATATAAACTACTGGAGTTACACTATAAACTACTGGAGTTACACTAGGATATAAACTACTGGGTTACACTATAAACTACTGGAGTTACACTAGGATATAAACTACTGGTGTTACACTATAAAACTATTGGAGTTACACTATAAACTACTAGAGTTACACTAGGATATAAACTACTGGAGTTACACTATAAACTACTGGAGTTACACTGGGATATAAACTACTGGAGTTACACTAGGAAATAAACTACTGGAGTTACACTAGGATATAAACTACTGGAGTTACACTATAAACTACTGGAGTTACACTAGGATATAAACTACTGGAGTTACACTAGGATATAAACTACTGGAGCACTAGGAAATAAACTACTGGAGTTACACTAGGATATAAACTACTGGAGTTACACTAGGATATAAACTACTGGAGTTACACTAGGATATAAACTACTGGAGTTACACTGGGATATAAACTACTGGAGTTACACTATAAACTACTGGAGTTACACTAGGATATAAACTACTGGAGTTACACTAGGATATAAACTACTGGAGTTACACTAGGAAATAAACTACTGGAGTTACACTAGGATATAAACTACTGGAGTTACACTAGGATATAAACTACTGGAGTTACACTATAAAACTACTGGAGTTACACTATAAACTACTGGAGTTACACTAGGATATAAACTACTGGAGTTACACTATAAAACTACTGGAGTTACACTAGGGAGTTACACTATAAACTACTGGAGTTACACTATAAACTACTGGAGTTACACTACTATATAAACTACTGGAGTTACACTAGGATATAAACTCCTGGAGTTACACTATAAACTACTAGAGTTACACTAGGATATAAACTACTGGAGTTACACTATAAACTACTGTAGTTACTCTAGGATATAAACTACTGGAGTTACACTATAAAACTACTGGAGTTACACTAGGATATAAACTTCTGGAGTTACACTAGGATAAAACTACTGGAGTTACACTATAAACTACTGGAGTTACACTATAAACTACTGGAGTTACACTAGGATATAAACTCCTGGAGTTACACTATAAAACTACTGGAGTTACACTATAAACTACTGGAGTTACTCTAGGATATAAACTACTGGAGTTACACTATAAAACTACTGGAGTTACACTAGGATATAAACTTCTGGAGTTACACTAGGATATAAACTTCTGGAGTTACACTATAAACTACTGGAGTTACTCTAGGATATGAACTACTGGAGTTACACTAGGATATAAACTACTGGAGTTACTCTAGGATATAAACTACTGGAGTTACACTATAAAACTACTGGAGTTGCTCTAGGATATAAACTACTGGTGTTACACTATAAAACTATTGGAGTTACACTATAAACTACTAGAGTTACACTAGGATATAAACTACTGGAGTAACACTATAAACTACTGGAGTTACACTAGGATATAAACTACTGGAGTTACACTATAAACTACTGGAGTTGCTGTAGGATATAAACTACTGGTGTTACACTATAAAACTATTGGAGTTACACTATAAACTACTAGAGTTACACTAGGATATAAACTACTGGAGTTACACTATAAACTACTGGAGTTACACTGGGATATAAACTACTGGAGTTACACTAGGAAATAAACTACTGGAGTTACACTAGGATATAAACTACTGGAGTTACACTATAAACTACTGGAGATACACTAGGATATAAACTACTGGAGTTACACTAGGATATAAACTACTGGAGTTACACTGGGATATAAACTACTGGAGTTACACTATAAACTACTGGAGTTACACTAGGATATACACTACTGGAGTTACACTAGGATATAAACTACTGGAGTTACACTAGGATATAAACTACTGGAGTTACACTATAAACTACTGGAGATACACTAGGATATAAACTACCGGAGTTACACTAGGATATAAACTACTGGAGTTACACTATAAAACAACTGGAGATACACTAGGATATAAACTACTGGAGTTACACTATAAACTACTGGAGTTACACTAGAATATAAACTACTGGAGTTACACTATAAACTACTGGAGTTACACTAGGATATAAACTACTGGAGTTACACTATAAAACTACTGGAGTTACATTATAAACTACTGGAGTTACACTATAAACTACTGGAGTTACACTATAAAACTACTGGAGTTACACTAGGATATAAACTACTGGAGTTACACTAGGATATAAACTACTGGAGTTACACTAGGATATAAACTACTGGAGTTACACTAGGATATAAACTACTGGAGTTACACTAGGATATAAACTACTGGAGTTACACTAGGATATAAACTACTGGAGTTACACTATAAACTACTGGAGTTACACTATAAACTACTGGAGTTACACTATAAAACTACTGGAGTTACACTATAAACTACTGGAGTTACACTATAAACTACTGGAGTTACACTATAAACTACTGGAGTTACACTAGGATATAAACTACTGGAGTTACACTATAAACTACTGGAGTTACACTAGGATATAAACTACTGGAGTTACACTATAAAACTACTGGAGTTACACTATAAAACTACTGGAGTTACACTAGGATATAAACTACTGGAGTTACACTAGAATATAAACTACTGGAGTTACACTAGAATATAAACTACTGGAGTTACACTAGGCTATAAACTACTAGTTTTACACTATAAAACTACTGGAGTTACACTAGGATATATACTACTGGAGTTACACTAGGATATAAACTACTGGAGTTACACTATAAAACTACTGGAGTTACACTATAAACTACTGGAGTTACACTAGGATATAAACTACTAGTGTTACACTACTACTGGAGTTACACTAGGATATAAACTACTGGAGTTACACTAGGATATAAACTACTGGAGTTACACTAGGAAATAAACTACTGGAGTTACACTAGGATATAAACTACTGGAGTTACACTAGGATATAAACTACTGGAGTTACACTATAAAACTACTGGAGTTACACTATAAACTACTGGAGTTACACTAGGATATATACTACTGGAGTTACACTATAAAACTACTGGAGTTACACTAGGATATAAACTACTGGAGTTACACTATAAACTACTGGAGTTACACTATAAACTACTGGAGTTACACTAGGATATAAACTCCTGGAGTTACACTATAAACTACTAGAGTTACACTAGGATATAAACTACTGGAGTTACACTATAAACTACTGTAGTTACTCTAGGATATAAACTACTGGAGTTACACTATAAAACTACTGGAGTTACACTAGGATATAAACTTCTGGAGTTACACTAGGATATAAACTTCTGGAGTTACACTATAAACTACTGGAGTTACACTATAAACTACTGGAGTTACACTAGGATATAAACTCCTGGAGTTACACTATAAACTACTAGAGTTACACTAGGATATAAACTACTGGAGTTACACTATAAACTACTGTAGTTACTCTAGGATATAAACTACTGGAGTTACACTATAAAACTACTGGAGTTACACTAGGATATAAACTTCTGGAGTTACACTAGGATATAAACTTCTGGAGTTACACTATAAACTACTGGAGTTACTCTAGGATATGAACTACTGGAGTTACACTAGGATATAAACTACTGGAGTTACAGGATATAAACTACTGGAGTTACACTATAAAACTACTGGAGTTGCTCTAGGATATAAACTACTGGTGTTACACTATAAAACTATTGGAGTTACACTATAAACTACTGAGTTACACTAGGATATAAACTACTGGAGTAACACTATAAACTACTGGAGTTACACTAGGATATAAACTACTGGAGTTACACTATAAACTACTGGAGTTACTCTAGGATATAAACTACTGGAGTTACATTATAAACTACTGGAGTTACACTATAAACTACTGGAGTTACACTAGGATATAAACTACTGGAGTTACACTATAAAACTACTGGAGTTACACTAGGATATAAACTACTGGAGTTACACTAGGATATAAACTACTGGAGTTACACTAGGATATAAACTACTAAACTACTGGAGTTACACTAGGATATAAACTACTGGAGTTACACTATAAACTACTGGAGTTACACTATAAACTACTGGAGTTACACTAAAACTACTGGAGTTACACTACTGGAGTTAATAAACTACTGGAGTTACACTATAAACTACTGGGTTACACTATAAACTACTGGAGTTACACTAGGATTAAACTCCTGGAGTTACACTATAAACTACTGGAGTTACACTAGGATATAAACTACTGGAGTTACACTATAAAACTACTGGAGTTACACTAGGATATAAACTACTGGAGTTACACTATAAAACTACTGGAGTTACACTAGGATATAAACTACTGGAGTTACACTACTATAAACTACTGGAGTTACACTAGGATATAAACTACTGGAGTTACACTATATAAACTACTGGAGTTACACTAGGATATAAACTACTGGAGTTACAGTATAAAACTACTGGAGTTACACTATAAAACTACTGGAGTTACATTATAAAACTACTAGAGTTACACTAGGATATAAACTACTGGAGTTACACTATAAAACTACTGGAGTTACACTAGGATATAAACTACTGGAGTTACACTAGGATATAAACTACTGGAGTTACACTAGGATATAAACTACTGGAGTTACAGTATAAAACTACTGGAGTTACACTATAAAACTACTGGAGTTACACTATAAAACTACTGGAGTTACACTAGGATATAAACTACTGGAGTTACACTATAAAACTACTGGAGTTACACTAGGATATAAACTACTGGAGTTACACTATAAACTACTGGAGTTACACTATAAACTACTGGAGTTACACTAGGATATAAACTCCTGGAGTTACACTATAAACTACTAGAGTTACACTAGGATATAAACTACTGGAGTTACACTAGGATATAAACTACTGGAGTTACACTATAAAACTACTGGAGTTACACTAGGATATAAACTACTGGAGTTACACTAGGATATAAACTACTGGAGTTACACTATAAACTACTGGAGTTACACTAGGATATAAACTAGTAACTATAAACTACTGGAGTTACACTAGGATATAAACTACTGGAGTTACACTATAAACTACTGTAGTTACTCTAGGATATAAACTACTGGAGTTACACTATAAAACTACTGGAGTTACACTAGGATATAAACTACTGGAGTTACACTAGGATATAAACTACTGGAGTTACACTAGGATATAAACTACTGGAGTTACACTATAAAACTACTGGAGTTACACTATAAACTACTGGAGTACACTAGGATATAAACTACTGGAGTTACACTATAAAACTACTGGAGTTACACTAGGATATAAACTACTGGAGTTACACTATAAACTACTGGAGTTACACTATAAACTACTGGAGTTACACTAGGATATAACTACTGGAGTACACTAAAAACTACTGGAGTTACACTAGGATATAAACTACTGGAGTTACACTATAAAACTACTGGAGTTACACTATAAACTACTGGAGTTACACTAGGATATAAACTCCTGGAGTTACACTATAAACTACTGGAGTTACACTAGGATATAAACTACTGGAGTTACACTATAAACTACTGTAGTTACTCTAGGATATAAACTACTGGAGTTACACTATAAACTACTGGAGTTACACTAGGATATAAACTACTGGAGTTACACTATAAACTACTGGAGTTACACTATAAACTACTGGAGTTACACTAGGATATAAACTCCTGGAGTTACACTATAAACTACTAGAGTTACACTAGGATATAAACTACTGGAGTTACACTATAAACTACTGTAGTTACTAGGATATAAACTACTGGAGTTACACTATAAAACTACTGGAGTTACACTAGGATATAAACTTCTGGAGTTACACTAGGATATAAACTTCTGGAGTTACACTATAAACTACTGGAGTTACTAGGATATGAACTACTGGAGTTACACTAGGATATAAACTACTGGAGTTACACTAGGATATAAACTACTGGAGTTACACTATAAAACTACTGGAGTTGCTCTAGGATATAAACTACTGGTGTTACACTATAAAACTATTGGAGTTACACTATAAACTACTGGAGTTACATTATAAAACTACTGGAGTTACACTATAAAACTACTGGAGTTACACTAGGATATAAACTACTGGAGTTACACTATAAACTACTGGAGTTACACTAGGATATAAACTACTGGAGTTACACTATAAACTACTGGAGTTACACTATAAAACTACTGGAGTTACACTAGGATATAAATTACTGGAGTTACACTATAAACCACTGGAGTTACACTGGTATATAAACTACTGGAGTTACACTAGGATATAAACTACTGGAGTTACACTAGGATATAAACTACTGGAGTTACACTAGGATATAAACTACTGGAGTTACACTATAAAACTACTGGAGTTACACTAGGATATAAACTACTGGAGTTACACTAGGATATAAACTACTGGAGTTACACTAGAATATAAACTACTGGAGTTACACTAGGATATAAACTACTGGAGTTACACTATAAACTACTGGAGTTACTCTAGGATATAAACTACTGGTGTTACACTATAAAACTACTGGAGTTACACTATAAACTACTGAGTTACACTAGGATATAAACTACTGGAGTTACACTATAAACTACTGGAGTTACACTGGGATATAAACTACTGGAGTTACACTAGGATAAACTACTGGAGTTACACTAGGATATAAACTACTGGAGTTACACTAAAACTACTGGAGTTACACTAGGATATAAACTACTGGAGTTACACTAGGATATAAACTACTGGAGTTACACTAGGATATAAACTACTGGAGTTACACTAGGATATAAACTACTGGAGTTACACTAGGATATAAACTACTGGAGTTACACTAGGATATAAACTACTGGAGTTACACTATAAAACTACTGGAGTTACACTATAAACTACTTGAGTTACACTATAAACTACTGGAGTTACACTAGGATATAAACTACTGGAGTTACACTAGGATATAAACTACTGGAGTTACACTAGGATATAAACTACTGGAGTTACAGTATAAAACTACTGGAGTTACACTATAAAACTACTGGAGTTACATTATAAAACTACTAGAGTTACACTAGGATATAAACTACTGGAGTTACACTATAAAACTACTGGAGTTACACTAGGATATAAACTACTGGAGTTACACTATAAACTACTGGAGTTAAACTAGGATATAAACTACTGGAGTTACACTAGGATATATACTACTGGAGTTACACTATAAACTACTGGAGTTACACTAGGATAAAACTACTATAAACTACTAGAGTTACACTAGGATATAAACTACTGGAGTTACACTATAAACTACTGTAGTTACTCTAGGATATAAACTACTGGAGTTACACTATAAAACTACTGGAGTTACACTAGGATATAAACTTCTGGAGTTACACTAGGATATAAACTACTGGAGTTACACTATAAACTACTGGAGTTACACTATAAACTACTGGAGTTACACTAGGATATAAACTCCTGGAGTTACACTATAAACTACTAGAGTTACACTAGGATATAAACTACTGGAGTTACACTATAAACTACTGGAGTTACTCTAGGATATAAACTACTGGAGTTACACTATAAACTACTGGAGTTACACTAGGATATAAACTACTGGAGTTACACTAGGATATAAACTTCTGGAGTTACACTATAAACTACTGGAGTTACTCTAGGATATGAACTACTGGAGTTACACTAGGATATAAACTACTGGAGTTACTCTAGGATATAAACTACTGGAGTTACACTATAAAACTACTGGAGTTGCTCTAGGATATAAACTACTGGTGTTACACTATAAAACTATTGGAGTTACACTATAAACTACTAGAGTTACACTAGGATATAAACTACTGGAGTAACACTATAAACTACTGGAGTTACACTAGGATATAAACTACTGGAGTTACACTATAAACTACTGGAGTTGCTCTAGGATATAAACTACTGGTGTTACACTATAAAACTATTGGAGTTACACTATAAACTACTAGAGTTACACTAGGATATAAACTACTGGAGTAACACTATAAACTACTGGAGTTACACTGGGATATAAACTACTGGAGTTACACTAGGAAATAAACTACTGGAGTTACACTAGGATATAAACTACTGGAGTTACACTATAAACTACTGGAGATACACTAGGATATAAACTACTGGAGTTACACTAGGATATAAACTACTGGAGTTACACTGGGATATAAACTACTGGAGTTACACTATAAACTACTGGAGTTACACTAGGATATAAACTACTGGAGTTACACTAGGATATAAACTACTGGAGTTACACTAGGAAATAAACTACTGGAGTTACACTATAAACTACTGGAGATTACACTAGGATATAAACTACTGGAGTTACACTAGGATATAAACTACTGGAGTTACACTATAAAACTAACTGGAGATACACTAGGATATAAACTACTGGAGTTACACTATAAACTACTGGAGTTACACTAGAATATAAACTACTGGAGTTACACTATAAACTACTGGAGTTACACTATGATATAAACTACTGGAGTTACTATAAAACTACTGGAATTACATTATAAACTACTGGAGTTACACTATAAACTACTGGAGTTACACTAGGATATAACTACTGGAGTTACACTATAAAACTACTGGAGTTACACTAGGATATAAACTACTGGAGTTACACTAGGATATAAACTACTGGAGTTACACTAGGATATAAAATACTGGAGTTACACTAGGATATAAACTACTGGAGTTACACTAGGATATAAACTACTGGAGTTACACTAGGATATAAACTACTGGAGTTACACTATAAAACTACTGGAGTTACACTATAAACTACTGGAGTTACACTATAAAACTACTGGAGTTACACTATAAACTACTGGAGTTACACTATAAACTACTGGAGTTACACTATAAACTACTGGAGTTACACTAATATAAACTACTGGAGTTACACTATAAACTACTGGAGTTACACTAGGATATAAACTACTGGAGTTACACTATAAAACTACTGGAGTTACACTATAAAACTACTGGAGTTACACTAGGATATAAACTACTGGAGTTACACTAGAATATAAACTACTGGAGTTACACTAGAATATAAACTACTGGAGTTACACTAGGCTATAAACTACTAGTTTTACACTATAAAACTACTGGAGTTACACTAGGATATATACTACTGGAGTTACACTAGGATATATACTACTGGAGTTACACTATAAAACTACTGGAGTTACACTATAAACTACTGGAGTTACACTAGGATATAAACTACTAGTGTTACACTATAAAACTACTGGAGTTACACTAGGATATAAACTACTGGAGTTACACTAGGATATAAAGTACTGGAGTTACACTAGGAAATAAACTACTGGAGTTACACTAGGATATAAACTACTGGAGTTACACTAGGATATAAACTACTGGAGTTACACTATAAAACTACTGGAGTTACACTATAAACTACTGGAGTTACACTAGGATATAAACTACTGGAGTTACACTATAAAACTACTGGAGTTACACTAGGATATAAACTACTGGAGTTACACTATAAACTACTGGAGTTACACTATAAACTACTGGAGTTACACTAGGATATAAACTCCTGGAGTTACACTATAAACTACTAGAGTTACACTAGGATATAAACTACTGGAGTTACACTATAAACTACTGTAGTTACTCTAGGATATAAACTACTGGAGTTACACTATAAAACTACTGGAGTTACACTAGGATATAAACTTCTGGAGTTACACTAGGATATAAACTACTGGAGTTACACTATAAACTACTGGAGTTACACTATAAACTACTGGAGTTACACTAGGATATAAACTCCTGGAGTTACACTATAAACTACTAGAGTTACATTAGGATATAAACTACTGGAGTTACACTATAAACTACTGTAGTTACTCTAGGATATAAACTACTGGAGTTACACTATAAAACTACTGGAGTTACACTAGGATATAAACTTCTGGAGTTACACTAGGATAAAACTTCTGGAGTTACTTACTATAAACTACTGGAGTTACTCTAGGATATGAACTACTGGAGTTACACTAGGATATAAACTACTGGAGTTACTCTAGGATATAAACTACTGGAGTTACACTATAAAACTACTGGAGTTGCTCTAGGATATAAACTACTGGTGTTACACTATAAAACTATTGGAGTTACACTATAAACTACTAGAGTTACACTAGGATATAAACTACTGGAGTTACACTATAAACTACTGGAGTTACACTAGGATATAAACTACTGGAGTTACACTATAAAACTACTGGAGTTACATTATAAACTACTGGAGTTACACTATAAACTACTGGAGTTACACTAGGATATATACTACTGGAGTTACACTATAAAACTACTGGAGTTACACTAGGATATAAACTACTGGAGTTACACTAGGATATAAACTACTGGAGTTACACTAGGATATAAAATACTGGAGTTACACTAGGATATAAACTACTGGAGTTACACTAGGATATAAACTACTGGAGTTACACTATAAACTACTGGAGTTACACTATAAACTACTGGAGTTACTATAAACTACTGGAGTTACACTATAAACTACTGGAGTTACTCTATAAACTACTGGAGTTACACTATAAACTACTGGAGTTACACTATAAACTACTGGAGTTACACTAGGATATAAACTCCTGGAGTTACACTATAAACTACTGGAGTTACACTAGGATATAAACTACTGGAGTTACACTATAAAACTACTGGAGTTACACTAGGATATAAACTACTGGAGTTACACTATAAAACTACTGGAGTTACACTAGGATATAAACTACTGGAGTTACACTAGAATATAAACTACTGGAGTTACACTAGGATATAAACTACTGGAGTTTTACACTATAAAACTACTGGAGTTACACTAGGATATATACTACTGGAGTTACACTAGGATATATACTACTGGAGTTACACTATAAAACTACTGGAGTTACACTATAAACTACTGGAGTTACACTAGGATATAAACTACTAGTGTTACACTATAAAACTACTGGAGTTACACTAGGATATAAACTACTGGAGTTACACTAGGATATAAAGTACTGGAGTTACACTAGGAAATAAACTACTGGAGTTACACTAGGATATAAACTACTGGAGTTACACTAGGATATAAACTACTGGAGTTACACTATAAAACTACTGGAGTTACACTATAAACTACTGGAGTTACACTAGGATATATACTACTGGAGTTACACTATAAAACTACTGGAGTTACACTAGGATATAAACTACTGGAGTTACACTATAAACTACTGGAGTTACACTATAAACTACTGGAGTTACACTAGGATATAAACTACTGGAGTTACACTATAAACTACTAGAGTTACACTAGGATATAAACTACTGGAGTTACACTATAAACTACTGTAGTTACACTATAAACTAGGATATAAACTACTGGAGTTACACTATAAAACTACTGGAGTTACACTAGGATATAAACTTCTGGAGTTACACTATAAACTACTGGAGTTACACTATAAACTACTGGAGTTACACTAGGATATAAACTCCTGGAGTTACACTATAAACTACTAGAGTTACACTAGGATATAAACTACTGGAGTTACACTATAAACTACTGTAGTTACTCTAGGATATAAACTACTGGAGTTACACTATAAAACTACTGGAGTTACACTAGGATATAAACTTCTGGAGTTACACTAGGATATAAACTACTGGAGTTACACTAGGATATAAACTACTGGAGTTACACTATAAAACTACTGGAGTTACACTATAAACTACTGGAGTTACACTAGGATATATACTACTGGAGTTACACTATAAAACTACTGGAGTTACACTAGGATATAAACTACTGGAGTTACACTATAAACTACTGGAGTTACACTATAAACTACTGGAGTTACACTAGGATATAAACTACTGGAGTTACACTATAAAACTACTGGAGTTACACTAGGATATAGGATATAAACTACTGGAGTTACACTATAAACTACTGGAGTTACACTATAAACTACTGGAGTTACACTAGGATATAAACTACTGGAGTTACACTATAAACTACTAGAGTTACACTAGGATATAAACTACTGGAGTTACACTATAAACTACTGTAGTTACTCTAGGATATAAACTACTGGAGTTACACTATAAACTACTGGAGTTACACTAGGATATAAACTTCTGGAGTTACACTATAAACTACTGGAGTTACACTATAAACTACTGGAGTTACACTAGGATATAAACTCCTGGAGTTACACTATAAACTACTAGAGTTACACTAGGATATAAACTACTGGAGTTACACTATAAACTACTGTAGTTACTCTAGGATATAAACTACTGGAGTTACACTATAAAACTACTGGAGTTACACTAGGATATAAACTTCTGGAGTTACACTAGGATATAAACTTCTGGAGTTACACTATAAACTACTGGAGTTACTCTAGGATATGAACTACTGGAGTTACACTAGGATATAAACTACTGGAGTTACTCTAGGATATAAACTACTGGAGTTACACTATAAAACTACTGGAGTTGCTCTAGGATATAAACTACTGGTGTTACACTATAAAACTATTGGAGTTACACTATAAACTACTAGAGTTACACTAGGATATAAACTACTGGAGTAACACTATAAACTACTGGAGTTACACTAGGATATAAACTACTGGAGTTACACTATAAACTACTGGAGTTGCTCTAGGATATAAACTACTGGTGTTACACTATAAAACTATTGGAGTTACACTATAAACTACTAGAGTTACACTAGGATATAAACTACTGGAGTAACACTATAAACTACTGGAGTTACACTGGGATATAAACTACTGGAGTTACACTAGGAAATAAACTACTGGAGTTACACTAGGATATAAACTACTGGAGTTACACTATAAACTACTGGAGATACACTAGGATATAAACTACTGGAGTTACACTAGGATATAAACTACTGGAGTTACACTGGGATATAAACTACTGGAGTTACACTAGGATATATACTACTGGAGTTACACTATAAAACTACTGGAGTTACACTATATAAACTACTGGAGTTACACTATAAACTACTGGAGTTACACTATAAACTACTGGAGTTACACTAGGATATAAACTACTGGAGTTACACTATAAACTACTAGTTACACTAGGATATAAACTACTGGAGTTACACTATAAACTACTGTAGTTACTACTGGGATATAAACTACTGGAGTTACACTATATAAACTACTGGAGTTACACTAGGATATAAACTACTGGAGTTACACTATAAACTACTGGAGTATAAACTACTGGAGTTACACTAGGATATAAACTCCTGGAGTTACACTATAAACTACTAGAGTTACACTAGGATATAAACTACTGGAGTTACACTATAAACTACTGTAGTTACACTAGGATATAAACTACTGGAGTTACACTATAAAACTACTGGAGTTACACTAGGATATAAACTTCTGGAGTTACACTAGGATATAAACTTCTGGAGTTACACTATAAACTACTGGAGTTACTCTAGGATATGAACTACTGGAGTTACACTAGGATATAAACTACTGGAGTTACACTAGGATATAAACTACTGGAGTTACACTATAAAACTACTGGAGTTACTCTAGGATATAAACTACTGGAGTTACACTATAAAACTATTGGAGTTACACTATAAACTACTGGAGTTACACTAGGATATAAACTACTGGAGTAACACTATAAACTACTGGAGTTACACTAGGATATAAACTACTGGAGTTACACTATAAAACTACTGGAGTTACTCTAGGATATAAACTACTGGAGTTACACTATAAAACTATTGGAGTTACACTATAAACTACTAGAGTTACACTAGGATATAAACTACTGGAGTAACACTATAAACTACTGGAGTTACACTGGGATATAAACTACTGGAGTTACACTAGGAAATAAACTACTGGAGTTACACTAGGATATAAACTACTGGAGTTACACTATAAACTACTGGAGATACACTAGGATATAAACTACTGGAGTTACACTAGGATATAAACTACTGGAGTTACACTGGGATATAAACTACTGGAGTTACACTATAAACTACTGGAGTTACACTAGGATATAAACTACTGGAGTTACACTAGGATATAAACTACTGGAGTTACACTAGGATATAAACTACTGGAGTTACACTATAAACTACTGGAGATACACTAGGATATAAACTACTGGAGTTACACTAGGATATAAACTACTGGAGTTACACTATAAAACTACTGGAGTTACATTATAAACTACTGGAGTTACACTATAAAACTACTGGAGTTACACTAGGATATATACTACTGGAGTTACTATAAAACTACTGGAGTTACACTAGGATATAAACTACTGGAGTTACACTAGGATATAAACTACTGGAGTTACACTATAAACTACTGGAGTTACACTAGGATATAAACTACTGGAGTTACACTAGGATATAAACTACTGGAGTTACACTAGGATATAAACTACTGGAGTTACACTATAAAACTACTGGAGTTACACTATAAAACTACTGGAGTTACACTATAAACTACTGGAGTTACACTATAAAACTACTGGAGTTACACTATAAACTACTGGAGTTACACTAGGATATAAATTACTGGAGTTACACTATAAACCACTGGAGTTACACTGGTATATAAACTACTGGAGTTACACTAGGATATAAACTACTGGAGTTACACTAGGATATAAACTACTGGAGTTACACTATAAAACTACTGGAGTTACACTAGGATATAAACTACTGGAGTTACACTAGAATATAAACTACTGGAGTTACACTAGGCTATAAACTACTAGTTTTACACTATAAAACTACTGGAGTTACACTATAAAACTACTGGAGTTACACTAGGATATAAACTACTGGAGTTACACTATAAAACTACTGGAGTTACACTAGGATATAAACTACTGGAGTTACACTATAAAACTACTGGAGTTACACTAGGATATAAACTACTGGAGTTACACTATAAAACTACTGGAGTTACACTAGGATATAAACTACTGGAGTTACACTAAGATATAAACTACTGGAGTTACACTATAAAACTACTGGAGTTACACTATAAACTACTGGAGTTACACTAGGATATAAACTACTGGAGTTACACTATAAAACTACTGGAGTTACACTAGGATATACACTACTGGAGTTACAATATAAACTACTGGAGTTACACTAGGATATAAACTACTGGAGTAACACTATAAACTACTGGAGTTACACTAGGATATAAACTACTGGAGTTACAATATAAACTACTGGAGTTACACTAGGATATATACTACTGGAGTTACACTAGGATATAAACTACTGGAGTTACACTAGGCTATAAACTACTGGAGTTACACTATAAACTACTGGAGTTACACTATAAACTACTGGAGTTACACTATAAAACTACTGGAGTTACACTATAAACTACTGGAGTTACACTATAAACTACTGGAGTTACACTATAAACTACTGGAGTTACACTAGGATATAAACTCCTGGAGTTACACTATAAACTACTGGAGTTACACTAGGATATAAACTACTGGAGTTACACTATAAAACTACTGGAGTTACACTAGGATATAAACTACTGGAGTTACACTATAAAACTACTGGAGTTACACTAGGATATATACTACTGGAGTTACACTAGAATATAAACTACTGGAGTTACACTAGGCTATAAACTACTAGTTTTACACTATAAAACTACTGGAGTTACACTAGGATATATACTACTGGAGTTACACTAGGATATATACTACTGGAGTTACACTATAAAACTACTGGAGTTACACTATAAACTACTGGAGTTACACTAGGATATAAACTACTAGTGTTACACTATAAAACTACTGGAGTTACACTAGGATATAAACTACTGGAGTTACAATATAAACTACTGGAGTTACACTAGGATATAAACTACTGGAGTAACACTATAAACTACTGGAGTTACACTAGGATATAAACTACTGGAGTTACAATATAAACTACTGGAGTTACACTAGGATATATACTACTGGAGTTACACTAGGATATATACTACTGGAGTTACACTAGGCTATAAACTACTAGTGTTACACTAGGATATAAACTACTAGTGTTACACTAGGATATAAACTACTAGTGTTACACTAGGATATAAACTACTAGTGTAACACTAGGATATAAACTACTAGTGTTACACTAGGACATAAACTACTAGTGTTACACTAGGCTATAAACGACTAGTGTTACACTAGGCTATAAACTACTAGTGTTACACTAGGCTATATACTACTAGTGTTACACTAGGCTATATACTACTAGTGTTACACTAGGATATATACTACTGGAGTTACACTATAAACTACTAGTGTTACACTAGGATATAAACTACTAGTGTTACACTAGGATATAAACTACTAGTGTTACACTAGGATATAAACTACTAGTGTTACACTAGGATATAAACTACTGGAGTTACACTAGGATATATACTACTGGAGTTACATACACTAGGCTATAAACTACTAGTGTTACACTAGGATATAAACTACTGGAGTTACACTAGGATATATACTACTGGAGTTACACTAGGCTATAAACTACTAGTGTTACACTAGGCTATAAACTACTAGTGTTACACTAGGATATAAACTACTAGTGTTACACTAGGATATAAACTACTAGTGTTACACTATAAACTACTAGTGTTACACTAGGATATATACTACTAGTGTTACACTAGGCTATAAAACTACTAGTGTTACACTAGGCTATAAACTACTAGTGTTACACTAGGATATAAACTACTAGTGTTACACTAGGATATAAACTACTAGTGTTACACTAGGATATAAACTACTAGTGTTACACTAGGATATAAACTACTGGAGTTACACTAGGATATAAAACTACTAGTGTTACACTAGGCTATAAACTACTAGTGTTACACTAGGATATATACTACTAGTGTTACACTAGGCTATATACTACTAGTGTTACACTAGGCTATAAACTACTGTGTTACACTAGGATATAAACTACTGGAGTTACACTAGGATATATACTACTAGTGTTACACTAGGATATATACTACTAGTGTTACACTATAAACTACTAGTGTTACACTAGGATATATACTACTAGTGTTACACTAGGATATAAACTACTGGAGTTACACTAGGATATAAACTACTGGAGTTACACTAGGATATATACTACTAGTGTTACACTAGGATATATACTACTAGTGTTACACTAGGATATATACTACTAGTGTTACACTAGGATATAAACTACTGGAGTTACACTAGGATATATACTACTAGTGTTACACTAGGCTAGTGTTACACTAGGATATAAACTACTGTGTTACACTATAAAACTACTAGTGTTACACTAGGATATAAACTACTAGTGTTACACTAGGCTATAAACTACTAGTGTTACACTAGGCTATAAACTACTGGTGTTACACTAGGATATAAACTACTAGTGTTACACTAGGATATAAACTACTGGTGTTACACTAGGATATAAACTACTGGAGTTACACTAGGATATAAACTACTGGAGTTACACTAGGATATAAACTACTGGTGTTACACTAGGATATAAACTACTGGTGTTACACTAGGATATATACTACTGGAGTTACACTAGGATATAAACTACTGGTGTTACACTAGGATATAAACTACTAGTGTTACACTAGGATATAACTACTGGAGTTACACTAGGATATAAACTACTAGTGTTACACTAGGATATAAACTACTAGTGTTACACTAGGATATAAACTACTGGTGTTACACTAGGATATAAACTACTGGTGTTACACTAGGATATAAACTACTAGTGTTACACTAGGATATAAACTACTAGTGTTACACTAGATAAACTACTGGTGTTACACTAGGATATAAACTACTGGAGTTACACTAGGCTATAAACTACTGGAGTTACACTATAAACTACTGGAGTTACACTAGGATATAAACTACTAGTGTTACACTAGGATATAAACTACTAGTGTTACACTAGGATATAAACTACTAGTGTTACACTAGGATATAAACTACTGGAGTTACACTAGGATATAAACTACTGGAGTTACACTAGGATATAAACTACTGGAGTTACACTAGGATATAAACTACTGGAGTTACACTAGGATATAAACTACTGGAGTTACACTAGGATATAAACTACTGGAGTTACACTAGGATATAAACTACTAGTGTTACACTAGGCTATAAACTACTAGTGTTACACTAGGATATAAACTACTGGAGTTACTCTAGGATATAAACTACTGGAGTTACACTAGGATATAAACTACTGGAGTTACACTAGAATATAAACTACTAGTGTTACACTAGGATATAAACTACTGGAGTTACACTAGGATATAAACTACTGGAGTTACACTAGGCTATAAAACTACTGGAGTTACACTAGGATATAAACTACTGTGTTACACTAGGATATAAACTACTGTGTTACACTAGGCTATAAACTACTGGAGTTACACTAGGATATAAACTACTGGAGTTACACTAGGATATAAACTACTGTGTTACACTAGGATATAAACTACTGGTGTTACACTAGGATATAAACTACTGTGTTACACTAGGCTATAAACTACTAGTGTTACACTAGGATATAACTACTGGAGTTACACTAGGCTATAAACTACTGGAGTTACACTAGGATATAAACTACTGTGTTACACTAGGATATAAACTACTGGAGTTACACTAAGCTATAAACTACTAGTGTTACACTAAGCTATAAACTACTAGTGTTACACTAAGCTATAAACTACTAGTGTTACACTAGGATATAAACTACTAGTGTTACACTAGGATATAAACTACTGGAGTTACACTAAGCTATAAACTACTGGAGTTACACTATAAACTACTAGTGTTACACTAGGATATAAACTACTAGTGTTACACTAGGATATAAACTACTGGAGTTACACTAGGATATAAACTACTAGTGTTACACTAGGATATAAACTACTAGTGTTACACTAGGATATAAACTACTGGTGTTACACTAGGATATAAACTACTGGAGTTACACTAGGATATAAACTACTAGTGTTACACTAGGCTATAAACTACTGGTGTTACACTAGGATATAAACTACTAGTGTTACACTAGGATATAAACTACTAGTGTTACACTAGGATATAAACTACTGGTGTTACACTAGGATATAAACTACTGGAGTGTTACACTAGGATATAAACTACTAGTGTTACACTAGGCTATAAACTACTGGAGTTACACTATAAACTACTGGAGTTACACTAGGATATAAACTACTGGAGTTACACTAGGATATAAACTACTAGTGTTACACTAGGCTATAAACTACTAGTGTTACACTAGGATATAAACTACTGGAGTTACACTAGGATATAAACTACTGGAGTTACACTAGGATATAAACTACTGGAGTTACACTAGGATATAAACTACTGGAGTTACACTAGGATATAAACTACTGGAGTTACACTATATAAACTACTGGAGTTACACTAGGATATAAACTACTGGAGTTACACTAGGATATAAACTACTGGTGTTACACTAGGCTATAAACTACTAGTGTTACACTAGGATATAAACTACTGGAGTTACACTAGGATATAAACTACTGGAGTTACACTAGGATATAAACTACTAGTGTTACACTAGGCTATAAACTACTAGTGTTACACTAGGCTATAAACTACTAGTGTTACACTAGGATATAAACTACTGGTGTTACACTAGGATATAAACTACTAGTGTTACACTAGGATATAAACTACTGGAGTTACACTAGGATATAAACTACTGGAGTTACACTAGGATATAAACTACTAGTGTTACACTAGGATATAAACTACTAGTGTTACACTAGGATATAACTACTGGAGTTACACTAGGATATAAACTACTGGTGTTACACTAGGATATAAACTACTAGTGTTACACTAGGATATATACTACTGGAGTTACACTAGGATATAAACTACTAGTGTTACACTAGGATATAAACTACTAGTGTTACACTAGGCTATAAACTACTGGTGTTACACTAGGATATAAACTACTAGTGTTACACTAGGATATAAACTACTAGTGTTACACTAGGATATAAACTACTGGTGTTACACTAGGATATAAACTACTAGTGTTACACTAGGCTATAAACTACTGGAGTTACACTATAAACTACTGGAGTTACACTAGGATATAAACTACTAGTGTTACACTAGGATATAAACTACTAGTGTTACACTAGGATATAAACTACTAGTGTTACACTAGGATATAAACTACTGGAGTTACACTAGGATATAAACTACTGGAGTTACACTAGGATATAAACTACTGGAGTTACACTAGGATATAAACTACTGGAGTTACACTAGGATATAAACTACTGGAGTTACACTAGGATATAAACTACTGGAGTTACACTAGGATATAAACTACTGGAGTTACACTAGGATATAAACTACTGGAGTTACACTAGGATATAAACTACTAGTGTTACACTAGGCTATAAACTACTAGTGTTACACTAGGATATAAACTACTGGAGTTACACTAGGATATAAACTACTGGAGTTACACTAGGCTATAAACTACTGGAGTTACACTAGGATATAAACTACTAGTGTTACACTAGGATATAAACTACTAGTGTTACACTAGGATATAAACTACTGGAGTTACACTAGGCTATAAACTACTGGAGTTACACTAGGATATAAACTACTAGTGTTACACTAGGATATAAACTACTAGTGTTACACTAGGATATAAACTACTGGAGTTACACTAGGATATAAACTACTAGTGTTACACTAGGCTATAAACTACTAGTGTTACACTAGGATATAAACTACTAGTGTTACACTAGGATATAAACTACTAGTGTTACACTATATAACTACTAGTGTTACACTAGGATATATACTACTGGAGTTACACTAGGATATAAACTACTAGTGTTACACTAGGATATAAACTACTAGTGTTACACTAGGATATAAACTACTAGTGTTACACTAGGCTATAAACTACTAGTGTTACACTAGGATATAAACTACTGGAGTTACACTAGGATATAAACTACTAGTGTTACACTAGGATATAAACTACTGGAGTTACACTATATAAACTACTAGTGTTACACTAGGCTATAAACTACTAGTGTTACACTAGGCTATAAACTACTAGTGTTACACTATAAACTACTAGTGTTACACTATAAACTACTAGTGTTACACTAGGATATAAACTACTAGTGTTACACTATAAACTACTAGTGTTACACTAGGATATATACTACTAGTGTTACACTAGGCTATAAACTACTAGTGTTACACTAGGCTATAAACTACTAGTGTTACACTAGGATATAAACTACTAGTGTTACACTAGGATATAAACTACTAGTGTTACACTAGGATATAAACTACTGGAGTTACACTAGGATATAAACTACTAGTGTTACACTAGGATATAAACTACTAGTGTTACACTAGGATATAAACTACTGGAGTTACACTAGGATATATACTACTGGAGTTACACTAGGATATAAACTACTAGTGTTACACTAGGCTATACTACTAGTGTTACATACACTAGGCTATAAACTACTAGTGTTACACTAGGATATAAACTACTGGAGTTACACTAGGATATATACTACTGGAGTTACACTAGGCTATAAACTACTAGTGTTACACTAGGCTATAAACTACTAGTGTTACACTAGGATATAAACTACTAGTGTTACACTAGGATATAAACTACTAGTGTTACACTATAAACTACTAGTGTTACACTAGGATATATACTACTAGTGTTACACTAGGCTATAAACTACTAGTGTTACACTAGGCTATAAACTACTAGTGTTACACTAGGATATAAACTACTAGTGTTACACTAGGATATAAACTACTAGTGTTACACTAGGATATAAACTACTAGTGTTACACTAGGATATAAACTACTGGAGTTACACTAGGCTATAAACTACTAGTGTTACACTAGGCTATAAACTACTAGTGTTACACTAGGATATATACTACTAGTGTTACACTAGGCTATATACTACTAGTGTTACACTAGGCTATAAACTACTAGTGTTACACTAGGATATAAACTACTGGAGTTACACTAGGATATATACTACTAGTGTTACACTAGGATATATACTACTAGTGTTACACTATAAACTACTAGTGTTACACTAGGATATATACATTTACATTTAAGTCATTTAGCAGACGCTCTTATCCAGAGCGACTACTAGTGTTACACTAGGATATAAACTACTGGAGTTACACTAGGATATAAACTACTGGAGTTACACTAGGATATATACTACTAGTGTTACACTAGGATATATACTACTAGTGTTACACTAGGATATATACTACTAGTGTTACACTAGGATATAAACTACTGGAGTTACACTAGGATATATACTACTAGTGTTACACTAGGCTATATACTACTAGTGTTACACTAGGATATAAACTACTAGTGTTACACTATAAACTACTAGTGTTACACTAGGATATAAACTACTAGTGTTACACTAGGCTATAAACTACTAGTGTTACACTAGGCTATAAACTACTAGTGTTACACTAGGATATAAACTACTAGTGTTACACTAGGATATAAACTACTAGTGTTACACTAGGATATAAACTACTGGAGTTACACTAGGATATAAACTACTGGAGTTACACTAGGATATAAACTACTAGTGTTACACTAGGATATAAACTACTAGTGTTACACTAGGATATAAACTACTGGAGTTACACTAGGATATAAACTACTAGTGTTACACTAGGATATAAACTACTAGTGTTACACTAGTGTTACACTGATATATACTACTGGAGTTACACTAGGATATAAACTACTAGTGTTACACTAGGATATAAACTACTAGTGTTACACTAGGCTATAAACTACTGGTGTTACACTAGGATATAAACTACTAGTGTTACACTAGGATATAAACTACTAGTGTTACACTAGGATATAAACTACTAGTGTTACACTAGGATATAAACTACTAGTGTTACACTAGGATATAAACTACTAGTGTTACACTAGGCTATAAACTACTGGAGTTACACTATAAACTACTGGAGTTACACTAGGATATAAACTACTAGTGTTACACTAGGATATAAACTACTAGTGTTACACTAGGCTATAAACTACTAGTGTTACACTAGGATATAAACTACTGGAGTTACACTAGGATATAAACTACTGGAGTTACACTAGGATATAAACTACTGGAGTTACACTAGGATATAAACTACTGGAGTTACACTAGGATATAAACTACTGGAGTTACACTAGGATATATACTACTGGAGTTACACTAGGATATAAACTACTAGTGTTACACTAGGCTATAAACTACTAGTGTTACACTAGGATATAAACTACTGGAGTTACACTAGGATATAAACTACTGGAGTTACACTAGGCTATAAACTACTGGAGTTACACTAGGATATAAACTACTAGTGTTACACTAGGATATAAACTACTGGAGTTACACTAGGATATAAACTACTGGAGTTACACTAGGCTATAAACTACTGGAGTTACACTAGGATATAAACTACTAGTGTTACACTAGGATATAAACTACTAGTGTTACACTAGGCTATAAACTACTGGAGTTACACTAGGATATAAACTACTAGTGTTACACTAGGCTATAAACTACTAGTGTTACACTAGGATATAAACTACTAGTGTTACACTAGGATATAAACTACTAGTGTTACACTAGGCTATATACTACTAGTGTTACACTAGGATATATACTACTGGAGTTACACTAGGCTATAAACTACTGGAGTTACACTAGGATATAAACTACTAGTGTTACACTAGGATATATACTACTAGTGTTACACTAGGCTATAAACTACTAGTGTTACACTAGGCTATAAACTACTAGTGTTACACTAGGATATAAACTACTAGTGTTACACTAGGATATAAACTACTAGTGTTACACTAGGATATAAACTACTGGAGTTACACTAGGATATAAACTACTGGAGTTACACTAGGATATAAACTACTAGTGTTACACTAGGATATAAACTACTAGTGTTACACTAGGATATATACTACTGGAGTTACACTAGGATATAAACTACTAGTGTTACACTAGGATATAAACTACTAGTGTTACACTAGG
Organism: Oncorhynchus keta; assembly: GCF_023373465.1. NCBI lineage: Eukaryota > Metazoa > Chordata > Actinopteri > Salmoniformes > Salmonidae > Oncorhynchus > Oncorhynchus keta. The sequence continues at coordinate 11,139 of NW_026286547.1, read as the reverse complement.
ATATATACTACTGGAGTTACACTAGGATATAAACTACTAGTGTTACACTAGGATATAAACTACTAGTGTTACACTAGGCTATAAACTACTGGTGTTACACTAGGATATAAACTACTAGTGTTACACTAGGATATAAACTACTAGTGTTACACTAGGATATAAACTACTAGTGTTACACTAGGATATAAACTACTAGTGTTACACTAGGATATAAACTACTAGTGTTACACTAGGCTATAAACTACTGGAGTTACACTATAAACTACTGGAGTTACACTAGGATATAAACTACTAGTGTTACACTAGGATATAAACTACTAGTGTTACACTAGGCTATAAACTACTAGTGTTACACTAGGATATAAACTACTGGAGTTACACTAGGATATAAACTACTGGAGTTACACTAGGATATAAACTACTGGAGTTACACTAGGATATAAACTACTGGAGTTACACTAGGATATAAACTACTGGAGTTACACTAGGATATAAACTACTGGAGTTACACTAGGATATAAACTACTGGAGTTACACTAGGATATAAACTACTAGTGTTACACTAGGCTATAAACTACTAGTGTTACACTAGGATATAAACTACTGGAGTTACACTAGGATATAAACTACTAGTGTTACACTAGGATATATACTACTAGTGTTACACTAGGCTATAAACTACTAGTGTTACACTAGGCTATAAACTACTAGTGTTACACTAGGATATAAACTACTAGTGTTACACTATGATATAAACTACTAGTGTTACACTAGGATATAAACTACTGGAGTTACACTAGGATATAAACTACTGGAGTTACACTAGGATATAAACTACTAGTGTTACACTAGGATTTAAACTACTAGTGTTACACTAGGATATATACTACTGGAGTTACACTAGGATATAAACTACTAGTGTTACACTAGGATATAAACTACTGGAGTTACACTAGGATATAAACTACTAGTGTTACACTAGGATATAAACTACTAGTGTTACACTAGGATATAAACTACTAGTGTTACACTAGGCTATAAACTACTAGTGTTACACTAGGATATAAACTACTAGTGTTACACTATAAACTACTGGAGTTACACTAGGCTATAAACTACTAGTGTTACACTAGGATATAAACTACTAGTGTTACACTAGGATATAAACTACTGGAGTTACACTATAAACTACTGGAGTTACACTAGGCTATAAACTACTAGTGTTACACTAGGATATAAACTACTAGTGTTACACTAGGCTATAAACTACTAGTGTTACACTAGGATATAAACTACTGGAGTTACACTAGGATATAAACTACTGGAGTTACACTAGGATATAAACTACTGGAGTTACACTAGGATATAAACTACTAGTGTTACACTAGGATATAAACTACTGGAGTTACACTAGGATATAAACTACTGGAGTTACACTAGGATATAAACTACTGGAGTTACACTAGGATATAAACTACTGGAGTTACACTAGGATATAAACTACTAGTGTTACACTAGGATATAAACTACTAGTGTTACACTAGGATATAAACTACTGGAGTTACACTAGGATATAAACTACTGGAGTTACACTAGGCTATAAACTACTGGAGTTACACTAGGATATAAACTACTAGTGTTACACTAGGATATAAACTACTGGAGTTACACTAGGATATAAACTACTGGAGTTACACTAGGCTATAAACTACTGGAGTTACACTAGGATATAAACTACTAGTGTTACACTAGGATATAAACTACTAGTGTTACACTAGGCTATAAACTACTGGAGTTACACTAGGATATAAACTACTAGTGTTACACTAGGCTATAAACTACTAGTGTTACACTAGGATATAAACTACTAGTGTTACACTAGGATATAAACTACTAGTGTTACACTAGGCTATATACTACTAGTGTTACACTAGGATATATACTACTGGAGTTACACTAGGATATAAACTACTAGTGTTACACTAGGATATAAACTACTAGTGTTACACTAGGATATAAACTACTAGTGTTACACTAGGCTATAAACTACTAGTGTTACACTAGGATATATACTACTGGAGTTACACTAGGATATAAACTACTAGTGTAACACTAGGATATAAACTACTGGAGTTACACTAGGATATAAACTACTAGTGTTACACTAGGCTATAAACTACTAGTGTTACACTAGGCTATAAACGACTAGTGTTACACTATAAACTACTAGTGTTACACTATAAACTACTAGTGTTACACTAGGATATAAACTACTAGTGTTACACTATAAACTACTAGTGTTACACTAGGATATATACTACTAGTGTTACACTAGGCTATAAACTACTAGTGTTACACTAGGCTATAAACTACTAGTGTTACACTAGGATATAAACTACTAGTGTTACACTAGGATATAAACTACTAGTGTTACACTAGGATATAAACTACTGGAGTTACACTAGGATATATACTACTAGTGTTACACTAGGATATATACTACTAGTGTTACACTAGGATATAAACTACTGGAGTTACACTAGGATATATACTACTGGAGTTACACTAGGATATATACTACTAGTGTTACACTAGGCTATATACTACTAGTGTTACACTAGGATATAAACTACTAGTGTTACACTATAAACTACTAGTGTTACACTAGGATATATACTACTAGTGTTACACTAGGATATATACTACTAGTGTTACACTATAAACTACTAGTGTTACACTAGGATATATACTACTAGTGTTACACTAGGATATAAACTACTGGAGTTACACTAGGATATAAACTACTAGTGTTACACTAGGATATATACTACTAGTGTTACACTAGGATATATACTACTAGTGTTACACTAGGATATAAACTACTAGTGTTACACTAGGATATATACTACTAGTGTTACACTAGGATATATACTACTAGTGTTACACTAGGATATATACTACTAGTGTTACACTATAAACTACTAGTGTTACACTAGGATATATACTACTAGTGTTACACTAGGATATAAACTACTGGAGTTACACTAGGATATATACTACTAGTGTTACACTAGGATATATACTACTAGTGTTACACTAGGATATATACTACTAGTGTTACACTAGGATATATACTACTAGTGTTACACTAGGATATAAACTACTGGAGTTACACTAGGATATATACTACTAGTGTTACACTAGGCTATATACTACTAGTGTTACACTAGGATATAAACTACTAGTGTTACACTATAAACTACTAGTGTTACACTAGGATATAAACTACTAGTGTTACACTATAAACTACTAGTGTTACACTAGGATATATACTACTAGTGTTACACTAGGCTATAAACTACTAGTGTTACACTAGGCTATAAACTACTAGTGTTACACTAGGATATAAACTACTAGTGTTACACTAGGATATAAACTACTGGAGTTACACTAGGATATAAACTACTGGAGTTACACTAGGATATAAACTACTAGTGTTACACTAGGATATAAACTACTAGTGTTACACTAGAATATATACTACTGGAGTTACACTAGGATATAAACTACTAGTGTTACACTAGGATATAAACTACTGGAGTTACACTAGGATATAAACTACTAGTGTTACACTAGGATATAAACTACTGGAGTTACACTAGGATATAAACTACTAGTGTTACACTAGGATATAAACTACTGGAGTTACTCTAGGATATAAACTACTGGAGTTACACTAGGATATAAACTACTGGAGTTACACTAGGATATAAACTACTGGAGTTACACTAGAATATAAACTACTAGTGTTACACTAGGATATAAACTACTGGAGTTACACTAGGATATAAACTACTGGAGTTACACTAGGATATAAACTACTGGAGTTACACGAGGATATAAACTTCTGGAGTTACACTAGGATATAAACTACTGGAGTTACACTACGATATAAACTACTGGAGTTACTCTAGGATATAAACTACTAGTGTTACACTAGGCTATAAACTACTGGAGTTACACTAGGATATAAACTACTAGTGTTACACTAGGATGTAAACTACTAGTGTTACACTAGGATATATACTACTAGTGTTACACTAGGATATAAACTACTAGTGTTACACTAGGATATAAACTACTAGTGTTACACTAGGATATAAACTACTAGTGTTACACTAGGATATAAACTACTAGTGTTACACTAGGATATAAACTACTAGTGTTACACTAGGATATAAACTACTAGTGTTACACTAGGATATAAACTACTAGTGTTACACTAGGATGTAAACTACTAGTGTTACACTAGGATATATACTACTAGTGTTACACTAGGATATAAACTACTAGTGTTACACTAGGATATAAACTACTAGTGTTACACTAGGATATAAACTACTAGTGTTACACTAGGATATAAACTACTAGTGTTACACTAGGATGTAAACTACTAGTGTTACACTAGGATATATACTACTGGAGTTACACTAGGATATAAACTACTAGAGTTACTCTAGGATATAAACTACTGGAGTTACACTAGGATATAAACTACTGGAGTTACACTAGGATATAAACTACTGGAGTTACACTAGGATATAAACTACTGGAGTTACACTAGGATATAAACTACTGGAGTTACACTAGGATATAAACTACTGGAGTTACACTAGGATATAAACTACTGGAGTTACACTAGGATATAAACTACTGGAGTTACACTAGGATATAAACTACTGGAGTTACACTAGGATATAAACTACTAGAGTTACACTAGGATATAAACTACTAGTGTTACACTAGGATATAAACTACTGGAGTTACACTAGGATATAAACTACTAGTGTTACACTAGGATATAAACTACTAGTGTTACACTAGGATATAAACTACTGGAGTTACACTAGGATATAAACTACTGGAGTTACACTAGGCTATAAACTACTGGAGTTACACTAGGATATATACTACTGGAGTTACACTAGGATATAAACTACTAGTGTTACACTAGGATATAAACTACTAGTGTTACACTAGGATATAAACTACTAGTGTTACACTAGGCTATAAACTACTAGTGTTACACTAGGATATAAACTACTAGTGTTACACTATAAACTACTGGAGTTACACTAGGCTATAAACTACTAGTGTTACACTAGGATATAAACTACTGGAGTTACACTATAAACTACTGGAGTTACACTAGGCTATAAACTACTAGTGTTACACTAGGATATAAACTACTAGTGTTACACTAGGCTATAAACTACTAGTGTTACACTAGGCTATAAACTACTAGTGTTACACTAGGATATAAACTACTAGTGTTACACTAGGATATAAACTACTAGTGTTACACTAGGATATAAACTACTAGTGTTACACTAGGATATAAACTACTAGTGTTACACTAGGATATAAACTACTAGTGTTACACTAGGATATAAACTACTAGTGTTACACTAGGATATAAACTACTAGTGTTACACTAGGATATAAACTACTAGTGTTACACTAGGATATAAACTACTGGAGTTACACTAAGCTATAAACTACTAGTGTTACACTAGGATATAAACTACTGGAGTTACACTAGGATATAAACTACTGGAGTTACACTAAGCTATAAACTACTAGTGTTACACTAGGATATAAACTACTGGAGTTACACTAGGATATAAACTACTGGAGTTACACTAAGCTATAAACTACTAGTGTTACACTAAGCTATAAACTACTAGTGTTACACTAGGATATAAACTACTAGTGTTACACTAGGGCTATAAACTACTAGTGTTACACTAGGATATAAACTACTAGTGTTACACTAGGATATAAACTACTGGAGTTACACTAGGATATAAACTACTGGAGTTACACTAGGATATAAACTACTGGAGTTACACTAAGCTATAAACTACTAGTGTTACACTAGGATATAAACTACTGGAGTTACACTAGGATATAAACTACTGGAGTTACACTAAGCTATAAACTACTAGTGTTACACTAGGATATAAACTACTGGAGTTACACTAGGATATAAACTACTGGAGTTACACTAAGCTATAAACTACTAGTGTTACACTAAGCTATAAACTACTAGTGTTACACTAGGATATAAACTACTAGAGTTACACTAGGATATAAACTACTAGAGTTACACTAGGATATAAACTACTAGAGTTACACTAAGATATAAACTACTGGAGTTACACTAGGATATAAACTACTGGAGTTACACTAGGATATAAACTACTAGAGTTACACTAGGATATAAACTACTAGAGTTACACTAGGATATAAACTACTAGAGTTACACTAAGCTATAAACTACTAGTGTTACACTAGGCTATAAACTACTAGTGTTACACTAGGCTATAAACTACTAGTGTTACACTAGGATATAAACTACTAGTGTTACACTAGGATATAAACTACTAGTGTTACACTAGGATATAAACTACTAGTGTTACACTAGGATATAAACTACTGGAGTTACACTAAGCTATAAACTACTAGTGTTACACTAGGATATAAACTACTGGAGTTACACTAGGATATAAACTACTGGAGTTACACTAAGCTATAAACTACTAGTGTTACACTAAGCTATAAACTACTGGAGTTACACTAAGCTATTAAACTACTAGTGTTACACTAAGCTATAAACTACTAGTGTTACACTAGGATATAAACTACTAGTGTTACACTAGGCTATAAACTACTGGAGTTACACTAGGATATAAACTACTAGTGTTACACTAGGATATAAACTACTAGTGTTACACTAGGATATAAACTACTGGAGTTACACTAGGATATAAACTACTGGAGTTACACTAGGATATAAACTACTGGAGTTACACTAAGCTATAAACTACTAGTGTTACACTAGGATATAAACTACTGGAGTTACACTAAGCTATAAACTACTAGTGTTACACTAAGCTATAAACTACTAGTGTTACACTAGGATATAAACTACTAGTGTTACACTAGGCTATAAACTACTGGAGTAACACTATTAACTACTAGAGTTAAACTGGGATATAAACTACTGGAGTTACACTATAAACTACTGGAGTTACACTAGGATATAAACTACTGGATTTACACTAGGATATAAACTACTGGAGTTACACTAGGAAATAAACTACTGGAGTTACACTAGGATATAAACTACTGGAGTTACACTAGGATATAAACTACTAGTGTTACACTAGGATATAAACTACTAGTGTTACACTAGGATATAAACTACTAGTGTTACACTAGGATATAAACTACTAGTGTTACACTAGGCTATAAACTACTAGTGTTACACTAGGATATATACTACTAGTGTTACACTAGGCTATAAACTACTGGAGTTACACTAGGATATATACTACTGGAGTTACACTAGGATATAAACTACTAGTGTTACACTAGGATATAAACTACTAGTGTTACACTAGGATATAAACTACTAGTGTTACACTAGGCTATAAACTACTAGTGTTACACTAGGATATAAACTACTAGTGTTACACTATAAACTACTGGAGTTACACTAGGCTATAAACTACTAGTGTTACACTAGGATATAAACTACTGGAGTTACACTATAAACTACTGGAGTTACACTAGGCTATAAACTACTAGTGTTACACTAGGATATAAACTACTAGTGTTACACTAGGCTATAAACTACTAGTGTTACACTAGGCTATAAACTACTAGTGTTACACTAGGATATAAACTACTAGTGTTACACTAGGATATAAACTACTAGTGTTACACTAGGATATAAACTACTAGTGTTACACTAGGATATAAACTACTAGTGTTACACTAGGATATAAACTACTAGTGTTACACTAGGATATAAACTACTAGTGTTACACTAGGATATAAACTACTAGTGTTACACTAGGATATAAACTACTAGTGTTACACTAGGATATAAACTACTGGAGTTACACTAAGCTATAAACTACTAGTGTTACACTAGGATATAAACTACTGGAGTTACACTAGGATATAAACTACTGGAGTTACACTAAGCTATAAACTACTAGTGTTACACTAGGATATAAACTACTGGAGTTACACTAGGATATAAACTACTGGAGTTACACTAAGCTATAAACTACTAGTGTTACACTAAGCTATAAACTACTAGTGTTACACTAGGATATAAACTACTAGTGTTACACTAGGCTATAAACTACTAGTGTTACACTAGGATATAAACTACTAGTGTTACACTAGGATATAAACTACTGGAGTTACACTAGGATATAAACTACTGGAGTTACACTAGGATATAAACTACTGGAGTTACACTAAGCTATAAACTACTAGTGTTACACTAGGATATAAACTACTGGAGTTACACTAGGATATAAACTACTGGAGTTACACTAAGCTATAAACTACTAGTGTTACACTAGGATATAAACTACTGGAGTTACACTAGGATATAAACTACTGGAGTTACACTAAGCTATAAACTACTAGTGTTACACTAAGCTATAAACTACTAGTGTTACACTAGGATATAAACTACTAGTGTTACACTAGGCTATAAACTACTAGTGTTACACTAGGATATAAACTACTAGTGTTACACTAGGCTATAAACTACTGGAGTTACACTAGGATATAAACTACTAGTGTTACACTAGGATATAAACTACTGGAGTTACACTAGGCTATAAACTACTGGAGTTACACTAGGATATAAACTACTGGAGTTACACTAAGCTATAAACTACTAGTGTTACACTAGGCTATAAACTACTAGTGTTACACTAGGATATAAACTACTAGTGTTACACTAGGATATAAACTACTGGAGTTACACTAGGATATAAACTACTAGTGTTACACTAGGATATAAACTACTAGTGTTACACTAGGATATAAACTACTGGAGTTACACTAAGCTATAAACTACTAGTGTTACACTAGGATATAAACTACTAGTGTTACACTAGGCTATAAACTACTAGTGTTACACTAGGATATAAACTACTAGTGTTACACTAGGCTATAAACTACTGGAGTTACACTAAGCTATAAACTACTAGTGTTACACTAAGCTATAAACTACTAGTGTTACACTAGGATATAAACTACTAGTGTTACACTAGGCTATAAACTACTGGAGTTACACTAGGATATAAACTACTAGTGTTACACTAGGATATAAACTACTAGTGTTACACTAGGATATAAACTACTGGAGTTACACTAGGATATAAACTACTGGAGTTACACTAGGATATAAACTACTGGAGTTACACTAAGCTATAAACTACTAGTGTTACACTAGGATATAAACTACTGGAGTTACACTAAGCTATAAACTACTAGTGTTACACTAAGCTATAAACTACTAGTGTTACACTAGGATATAAACTACTAGTGTTACACTAGGCTATAAACTACTGGAGTTACACTAGGATATAAACTACTAGTGTTACACTAGGATATAAACTACTGGAGTTACACTAGGATATAAACTACTGGAGTTACACTAAGCTATAAACTACTAGTGTTACACTAAGCTATAAACTACTAGTGTTACACTAGGATATAAACTACTAGTGTTACACTAGGCTATAAACTACTGGAGTTACACTAGGATATAAACTACTAGTGTTACACTAGGATATAAACTACTGGAGTTACACTAGGATATAAACTACTGGAGTTACACTAAGCTATAAACTACTAGTGTTACACTAGGATATAAACTACTGGAGTTACACTAAGCTATAAACTACTAGTGTTACACTAAGCTATAAACTACTAGTGTTACACTAGGATATAAACTACTAGTGTTACACTAGGCTATAAACTACTGGAGTTACACTAGGATATAAACTACTAGTGTTACACTAGGATATAAACTACTAGTGTTACACTAGGATATAAACTACTAGTGTTACACTAGGATATAAACTACTAGTGTTACACTAGGATATAAACTACTAGTGTTACACTAGGATATAAACTACTAGTGTTACACTAGGCTATAAACTACTGGAGTTACACTAGGATATAAACTACTAGTGTTACACTAGGATATAAACTACTAGTGTTACACTAGGCTATAAACTACTGGAGTTACACTAGGATATAAACTACTAGTGTTACACTAGGATATAAACTACTGGAGTTACACTAGGATATAAACTACTGGAGTTACACTAAGCTATAAACTACTAGTGTTACACTAGGATATAAACTACTGGAGTTACACTAAGCTATAAACTACTAGTGTTACACTAAGCTATAAACTACTAGTGTTACACTAGGATATAAACTACTAGTGTTACACTAGGCTATAAACTACTGGAGTTACACTAGGATATAAACTACTAGTGTTACACTAAGATATAAACTACTAGTGTTACACTAGGATATAAACTACTAGTGTTACACTAGGATATAAACTACTAGTGTTACACTAGGATATAAACTACTAGTGTTACACTAGGATATAAACTACTAGTGTTACACTAGGATATAAACTACTAGTGTTACACTAGGCTATAAACTACTGGAGTTACACTAGGATATAAACTACTAGTGTTACACTAGGATATAAACTACTAGTGTTACACTAGGCTATAAACTACTGGAGTTACACTAGGATATAAACTACTAGTGTTACACTAGGCTATAAACTACTAGTGTTACACTAGGCTATAAACTACTAGTGTTACACTAGGATATAAACTACTAGTGTTACACTAGGATATAAACTACTGGAGTTACACTAAGCTATAAACTACTAGTGTTACACTAGGATATAAACTACTGGAGTTACACTAGGATATAAACTACTGGAGTTACACTAAGCTATAAACTACTAGTGTTACACTAGGATATAAACTACTGGAGTTACACTAAGCTATAAACTACTAGTGTTACACTAGGATATAAACTACTAGTGTTACACTAAGCTATAAACTACTAGTGTTACACTAGGATATAAACTACTGGAGTTACACTAGGATATAAACTACTGGAGTTACACTAAGCTATAAACTACTAGTGTTACACTAGGATATAAACTACTGGAGTTACACTAGGATATAAACTACTGGAGTTACACTGAGCTATAAACTACTGGTG
>NW_026286546.1:0-10870 GCF_023373465.1 Oncorhynchus keta | reverse complement strand
AAGGTAATCTTCACACTGTCTCTTACAGGGGACTGAAGATTAGGCCTCTCGAACATAGAGATTCTCAGCAGACCGAGATCACGGGCAGAGCTATCTCTGGCCGACATGGAAACGAACACTGTGTTAAACTGTGAAGAGGACCTCAACACCAAGTGCTGCTCGGGGTCCAGTGCAACTGTGTGGGCTAGGGACGTCATGGTGAACATCACCGTGACATCGACCTCCTTCGAGACGCTCAAGCGGTTTCCCGAGCTGGTAGCGAGTCGCATTCGGCATCAACCAGTTTGTCATAGCCCCCATCGATTCCGATTTCAAACGAGGCGTTCGGATCCGAGCACCCCAGGGATACTGGGTATCACGTCGGCAGTACACAGGCTCAGGGACTGGAAGAGGCAACAGATAGCGGCAGGCATATCTACTGTCCCAGCAAAGGCTGGCGACAGAACCAGGCGCTCCGCTTCTGATGTCAACATCTCTGGGGTGATGAAGTTGGACAACGTCGTCATCCACATCCCGGAAACCCAATACAAGGACCCGGCCTCTGGTTCAAAGAACTGTCTCGACCCCCAGTACAACATAGGTTTGAGTAACACGGTTGTGTGTCCCGGGCTCATAGCCGCTCACGGCACTCTGGGTATATTCAAGGAGCCCCACAAGGAGCTCTACAGCACGAGCTACGATAAAATCTACATAGCCGATTTGTACAAGCTCGAGTCGTGCACTCCGGGAGAACCCAGCAAGAAGGCTGCTATCTCCACGACGCCTCCTCAGGTGGCAGTGAACATCAACACCTTCATCCCCACGACAGACCGTAACCACTACATGGTAGGCATCCTGGATTCGGAGCAAGTTGTGGAGTACGTGCCTCCTGTGAACAAGGTGTGCACCGCATACAACACTGGGGAGATCACACAGCATGAACTTGGTCTGGGTGGTTGACGGCTATACTGTGGACAAACCCGTGGTCGAAGCGGAACATGGGGTGATAGTGAAAACCGGTGAGCTCTCTACTTCGTCTCCAACTTCACCCCCGGGCATAGACTACATCAACCTTAACGTGAGCTGCCACTTACGACGTGGCGCCTACGGCCCCTGTCTGATTGCCATATGCGGCGGAGACAACAGTTGCAGGAAGGACTACGGGAGACTCTGCAACTCAGCGCACGAGATCATCAACGCTCGCAGGGCCGGAGAGCTGATGAGGGAAGGGCTCGAGGAGCTGAAGCTGTACAGGAGAAGAAGGCTAGGATATGCGAGCTGCCTGACACCGCGCCCTTCCCCTTCTGACAAACCGCAGGAGGCCCTGCTAGGCGCAAGAGGTTTCTTGGGATCGGTGAGGAGCCTCAGCCTTGGGGCTCGCGTGTACGTTTCAATCGGTGGACGTCTTGGAGGGTCAACTGGACACACTTAAGAACTCATGCGTCTCCGTGTCAAATACCTTAGTGGAAGTGAGCAACAAGCTCGACTCCAACATAGCCCTAGTCAATGGTAGGATCGACGACCAGGAGAAGAAGATACAGAAGAATAACGACATCGTCAACAGGAACTTTGCCATGATGAGGACGCCATGATGAGGAACACGGAGGCCGCTGCGTGACACCAACATCAAGTTTCTCGGTCATGGCCAGTTATCAAATGTGGTATGCTCAGATGCAGAGCGTCACCCATCAGATGATGCAGGCTGCAATGCACACCAAGTTCATGACCAGAGGAGTGGAAAATTGTCTAAGGCAGATAGCGTCAAAGCGCTCTGAGCTGCCCCAGCGGCATGGCAGTCATGCAGGATCACCCCGGCCTGTCCGAGTTTCCCACCGTCGGCACGGCCCTGTACAAAGACAGAAAAGCTTTTCATAGCGCACTCAATCCCAGGGACCGTTGAGAAGACCGTAGTAAGAGGGATCATACCCATGCCCAAGATGAGCACGGACGGAGTCCCTTGCTGGCCCGACTACAAAGTGTGGTTGATAGATGGCAAGTATTATGAGCCGTCCGAATGTCACGGCAAGTATTGTCACAAACCCGAGCTTCACGAGAGGTACAGCAGATGCATGAAGGAACCCAGCGAGTGCAAACAGTATGCTCCTTGTCACCGAGGTATTTGCTACCAGGATAAGAAGGTGAGTTGGATGGAGGGGTCAGCCTCGATAGAGATCGAGTCTCCTCCGCTGAAACCCTTCTCCAGGCCTTTACATATCGAGGTTTAAGACCCGTTTCTTTCTCAGATATGGTGAAAGACAGCATCCCGGACATGGAGCAGGTTACTCGTGCCATAAACACCAGTGTAAAAGCTCATGGACGTGAGAAGACCTGGAGAATATCACAGAAACCTAGAAGAGTTTGACAAGAGGTCTGATGTTGAATTCCGGCTAGCAGGGTAACGTTCGGAGGGTGGCTTTCAGGATTCGCCAGTGATGCGGCCCTATGGACCTCTATAGCTATTCTCATGGCTTGGTCCACAGCGCTATCATTGGGGATCGGGTACATGTTTCTATTTGGAGGTGGTGGTGGTGCAGGTGGTGGTGCAGGTGGGGCAGGTGCTTTCACGAACCTTACAAAGAGGCGGTATAAAATGTTATAGACACCAACACCCTTGTACATGTGTGTATAAACTATATATCCCTTTGTACCTTTGCCTATGGATGCTTGAATAAATGTCCTATATGTCAAAGACTCTCTGTGCTTGCGATTGTCTCTTTTATGATATGAAAGTAGGATGGTGGGAGAGGAAACAGGGATAGGATAAAAACACACTAATTTCCAATATGTTTCAGTCATTACACAACTTTATATATTTCACTTTACAAAATGGACAGACATGAACTGAAAATGTATTCAGGAGTCTTCGTGGAGGTGTCAGGGTCACACATTAGGGTTTACAATCAGACCAATATGTTTTTATTTATTCACTTTCTTTATGTAATGCTCACATATGGTCACAGGTGATCTCTATTCAGACTCATTGAAACACCACAGCAATCTTGGTCTCGATATCATGCCTATCTTCTGATCTTCCGTAATTAACTGGCATCAGTAGCACTGCCACAGTCCCAGACGAGACAACTTCTCCGCCTGAGCGCAACAGGACGGATGCGTCTCCCCTTGAGATAACCAAGTCGCCAGGTTCAGCGACTTCCAGTTCTGCTTGTTTCTCAGGGTTCGCCATTTCCTTGGGTGGCTGGAACCACTCACCAGAGTGTTGCCCAAAGAACCAGCCCACTGGGGAGGCTGCCATGCATTTCTTCAAGCGAATGTAGCGGTCAATGATCATGGAACCCTTGACATGTATGTTGCGTATACCCCCGTCGACATCAGGTTCGATCTTGGTATAACCGATTCTGTTCATAGTCAGCTCTTCCGCGTCGTCTTCTTTCTCTTGGGCCAGTATAAAATTAGGAGACAGGACCAGTACACCCTGTGAACCGACGCAGGAGGTCATCCTTCTCGGTATAAACAACCAGGGCGCCAAGCTAGCCTCTGTGTCATAGTGCAAACCCAGGCCCTCTACGATGGCTTTGTCAAATTTAGCCAAGTCTCCTGGACATGAGCACTCTGCCCTTTGATGTTACATGTTCATACTCCCCCAAGCGAACACTGGTGCCATCTCTGGGGTACTGACCAGATCCGTGCTGGCTGATTCCATTTGGTCATCTGGGGTAGACTGGTGAGGTTGCGTTTGTACAGGTTTGCATGGATTACATTGGTGAATCACCTTCAACTTTGATATTCTCATACAACTCTGACACCACGAGCCCTTCTCGTTGTCAGGTTGCCGAGCCACATGGCCATGTACACTGAGCCATCATAGACAGTACGCTTGGCTGGATCACATTCATGACTTGCGGTTGTGTGAGTCATGGCTCTAGTCCACTATCAGTCGACAATCTGTACTGCTATGGTATCCTAAGGGTCTAACACAGTTTTAGGTTTCCAGTGAGCTCTCTTGGTCACATTTATTCAAATGTAACATCCAGCCGAGCATCTCTAACCTAGGCTACTACATCCAGCCTTGCCCTGTCTTTCACAGAGACAACAGCCCTGAATGTCTAGCCCAGGCCTGGTTATCAACCGGCGTCTCTAACCTAGGCTACAATATCCAACCTTGGCCTGTCTATCACACAGAGACAACAGCCTG
This sequence comes from Oncorhynchus keta, assembly GCF_023373465.1. Taxonomy (NCBI): domain Eukaryota; kingdom Metazoa; phylum Chordata; class Actinopteri; order Salmoniformes; family Salmonidae; genus Oncorhynchus; species Oncorhynchus keta. The sequence continues at coordinate 6,738 of NW_026286546.1, read as the reverse complement.
AATGTCTAACCCAGGCCTGATTATCCAACCGAGCATCTCTAACCTGAGCTACACATCCCAGCGCTTGCCCTGTCTTTCACACAGAGACAACAGCCCTGAATGTCTAACCCAGGCCTGATTATCCAACTGAGCGTCTCTAACCTAGGCTACCACATCCAGCCTTGCCCTGTCATCACACAGAGACAACAGCCCTGAATGTCTAACCCAGGCCTGATTATCCAACCGACGTCTCTAACCCTAGGCTACAATATACAACCTTGGCCTGTCTATCACACAGAGACAACAGCCCTGAATGTCTAACCCAGGCCTGATTATCCAACCGAGCGTCTCTAACCCTAGGCTACAATATACAACCTTGGCCTGTCTATCACACAGAGACAACAGCCCTGAATGTCTAACCCAGGCCTGATTATAAAATAGAAACATACCAAGTGGAATATAGTCAAATGTTTATTTGAACAGTTCAGTATAAATACTTTATTGACAATATAGCAGGTACATATTTTGTGACAGTACAATTATAGCTGTCAAACATGAATGTATAAGGATCTTGAATAAAAGTTGAAAGAGTCATCAAACACGGTCCTTTTGGTGTTATTGTCTTCACCTCAACCAATCTGAAATTTATTTCGCTGTATCTGGTCTCTGATGATAACTTGCTCCTCCTTGGTCATATCAGCAGCAGCCTGCATCCATTCTGTGTCCCGAAGCAGCTCATGAGCCAAGAGTCTCTCTGTGTCATAGAAGTTCAGCAATCTGAAGACTATCCTTCCTCACTCAGGTCACACTGCATCACGTTGGGCATTATGATGTCAGGATCACACGGTGTGCTTGATGCACTGGGGTGGTCTTGGGGACATAAGCGTCTTTGTGATGATCTGGTATGTGGACATAGTCACACTTCGGATTTTACGGCCACAGAACATAACCCTCCCTTCCATTGCGTCCACTATCATCACTCCCCAGGCTCCACATGTCTATAGCACATGTGTACTCTGCAGATTTACGTTTTGGGCAAAATAATTCCGGGGCCCTGTACGCCTCCGTGACCACAGTTGGGCTCATCCATTTTGAGGACTGTCTAGAGAGGCCCATGTCGGCCACCTTCACTGTGAGATCTTCTGTCAGCAGCACGTTGTAAGGAGTCAGGTCCCTGTGCACTATATTCCGTCTGTGCATGTCAGACAGGGCATTAGCCACCTGTAAACTAAAGTGAGCAACGAAACTCAAAGGGAGATACTGTAGTGGCCGGTCTTGTTCGTAGTATGGCTTGACACCGTATCCATTGTGGATCGCGTCACTCAGAGTGTAGGGTACGTAGGACATGAGCATGGCTATCTTGTCATCGTCTACGAAGCAATCGTGCATGTCGATCACATACGGGAGACCCCTTAGGGCAGAGAGACATGAGATCTCTCTCACGGTTGCATCCTCTACGCCTTGGGTGTGATATTTCAAGGCGTACTCCTTCCCAGTTGTCCTACATGTCACTTTGTACACGATTCCATAGGCGCCTTTGCCTATAACGGTGTCTTTCCTGTATTTCTCCATTCTGATTGGTATAGTGGTTACGTTGTAGTTGCTTATATATACCCTCAGTATCTTGACTGTTGAAGGGCCTGGTTTTGATCAAAGGGCTCTGACCAAAGAAGGCTTTCTATTCCAGCTCTGTGTGAACACCCCAACCAAGGCTTTGCAATGTAACCCAGATGCTGACTTTACCTTGGTAATCGGACAATGGTTCCTTTGAGGAACTGCCTATACCTGAACAATCCAAACACCGAATTGCAATGTAACAGTGATGCTGACTCTACCTTGGTAATCGGACAACGTGTCCTTTATAACCGGGTTGTCTGGGTGTCTATTAGCATTCACATACTACCTCTATACGGGCAAGGCGATTAGACTCTGTGTATACAGGAGCCATGGATTCTGACGCGACAGCACTGAGTTCAGCTATGCCTCGTATGAGCTTGAACAACGAAACGTCTACGGGTCTACCAACGCCGACGGGGATGTATGTGAGAAGTAACCGGGTGTATCGCCCCCACCAAGTGGTGTCTGACCATAGACCCGTACATCCCGTGGCATCTGGAGATGTTGGCCGCGAGGCTGAACAACCTGACCTGCGATTACGTGGACGTCCTGGGTATCACCTCCAGTCAGCGGTTCGGGTCCAGATCACCTATGTCGATGTCATAATCTGGTCCTAAGTAAGTGCCACTCTCCGCTCACTACAATCCACGGCTACTTTGAGACTAAGGTGTCTATGGGGATCGAGGATGTAAAAACTCTCATCGGTATCCCGTGTACCTTGTACCCTGTTGCAAAGAAGGACAAAGATACCAATCGAGGCGTCCTGACCTGCGTTGGCACACACGTATTCAATGAGTGCGCTGGGGTTAGATACGTCAACATCTACCCCGATGGAGTCACTGTCCTCAGCCGCTTGCAGGAAGACGGCCGTCGGATATTTGTCAAGTCCAACCACTGGGCAAGTCTGTATCGACATCTCCAGCCAAGGCCAGAGTTGGATTCTTTCTATTCCACGCACCGTCGTTTACAGGAGCCGAACACTTGTTAACCAGCGTTGACAGTTCACACAGGGCGCATTCTCAGATGCTACTTGGTCTGATATAGGTTCTGTTTTCATGTTGACATGTGACACCAGAAATGATTGTGAACACAGTCTCTTGTAATCGAAGATTAAATAAATCATGATAGCAGATGTACTCTGTGTCCCTCGGTGTTATTGTACACACACACACACACACACACACACACACACACACACACACACACACACACACACACACACACACACACACACACACACACACACACACACACACACACACACACACACACACACACACACACACACACACACACACACACACACACACACACACGTTCCCTTCCTCGACCCATTAGCAGCCAACAAGAGAGTTGCTGCACATCTTGCTTATGCCACACGGTTATTCTGTAGCATTGTATTATTTTATTAGTGTTCTTTTTGCAATGGACACAGACACAATGGTACATTGACAAAGTTTATTCTGAACAATATAGCATATAGCAGTGATACATAATACAAGCCAACTTGCTCTATGGTCAGATTGGACCCATTATGTCTCATGTCTTGGTCCCATACATGGGGCTATTCTTTATTTGTCATCGGTGTCAGATGCCGATTGTCCTCCTTCTACACTTGCTCCTTCCATCATCCCGCTGCTCACAATCTCCATTTCATCTATTCCGCATAGTGGCAACTAGGTAGAGAGGAACACACGACACACCACAGTCTTCATCGAGTACCAGACGTCTTCCATGTCATAAACGGGTCCCTCGTTCAAGACGTGTACCATGTTCTTGGGACACCTAGGGCCGGTCTCAATCCTAGTCTGATGCTGTAGAGTTTGATCCATCTCAATAGTGAGGCACACATCAAAGTCGCCTTGGGTCAGTTGTCTGAAGTCGATGCTTGACACCTGCAGCGGAGTCCGTGGAGCCTTGGCAGCAGCACGTAGGGAGTTGAGAAATGAGTTACAGTTCATGTAAGCCCTATACAGATATACGTGATAGGCGCTATGCATATACGAGCGCCGGTGTATATCGTGTACAAGGGCCGTCTGTTCTTCCGTTGCCCTGAACAGAGATCGAAGTCTTGCCTCTGTCCTAGCTTGACATCATGACTTTGAAAGTTACTGTGAACGGAGGGTCTGCTCTAGCACACTCGAGCATATGGTTGAACTTATCATCTGTATCCGTATCATCTCTATTGGTATCATTGGCTGTATTTTTCCAACCTACGCTAGGGAGTGTAGGGGAGGGATGTATCCAACCATGGATGATTCAGTATGGTTATGAAGAAAGCCTAAGACCTAGTTGCCATGTGTAGCCATGGTTGGAGGAGCCAGCCTTGGTTGGACAACAGGTGTGTTGTTGGATACTATAGCCACTTTGAACGGATTAGTCCAATCCAGACATGTTTGGAAGAATCCCCACTGCGGTAACATGCATAGTTGAACATGTCTGCTGTGTGTTGGGGAAGGAGGTGATGTTGGCTACTGTAGCCCTGGTCGGACGAGACACTACAGCCACGGTCTGATACCCATGGTTGGTGTTGGAGCAATGGACTACTGAGAACGCTTTAAAGGCATTGCGTCTCCAGACTGTAACAACACATGCTGAGTCTCTCCTCTAAGCAGCAGAGTTTACATTCGCACCAGGACACTCTAGGTTTACCCTGTGTGTCACAGTGGCAACCATGTCTCATTCACCAGCCCCTGAGGATGCACATCTGGCCACACTCACTAAACAGATACTAGACCTGATGGGGAACGTGAACACTTTCACCTACATGTCCGTCAACGCGCTACTGAATCTAGACACCAAAGGCCATCGCAGACTATACGACGTACTTTGCGCCCTGGAAGGTATTGGACTTCTGAGTAAAGATAGGAAGTTATACACATGGAAACGACAATGGTATCAGTTGCCGATATTTAAAGACAATAGTATGTCACGAAACATTGGAACTGTGTATCGCTATGTGCGCAATAACCCAGGGATGTTCATGGTACAGGACTTGGTTAGGGGATTGGGTATTCCACTACGCAGGATGTATGACATTCTCAGGGTGCTGGCTTTAATTGGTGTTGTCACAAAACTGAGGGTAGGATGCTACGAAACTGCGCCACAGTCGGTGTGTTCGGACCCAGAATGGAAACGGGTTCTGGAAACCATCTGGGGTGGTGGCTCATCTGAAGTGCAAGTCGTGGAGAACCAATTACCAGAGGATATGTCTATTGACAGTAATGACATTGGATCTGACACCCACATCATACAGATTGACTCCCCTGAATTCCCCTTGCTTTATATCCACGATGATGGCGTGGTATGGGAGGCCTATATCGTAGATAATAATTCCGGAGTAGAGTCAGTGTGGCTCTCGGTGGAGTGGAACGGTACCCAGAGAGACTGTTACAAACGTGAAGTGCAGTGTCTAGACATCGAAACTGCGTTTGATGGGTCCAAGGGCACCCTGCGCGACTCTCACAAAAGTGAAGTGCTATGTATGGACACTGAGGACCTGCCATCGTACACCTTTGATACTCACGACATCCTGATGAACATTCCTGAATGCAGGGTTGATTGGACCAACGCAGACAGTCTACTAGAATCCTTATTGTGGTTAGATAAGGACTCTGACAGCAACCCTGAAGCAGTAGTTGATTTTGAACAGGACAGTACCTGTCCTACACCCATGTCTATCACTGATGTACTACACATGGCTGTACTCTGTCTGTAACTACACTGTTGAATTATACCATTGTACATATATCTATGTAACTACACTGTTGACATAAACCATTGCAAATATATCACAAATAAATGCTATGCCTTGATGTATCTGTCTTGTGTACTTGGACGAATGTATAAAGATATACTGTATGCTGCACTCGTGTGGTATTTGTACCAATGTTAGACACCAAACACAAATGTGGTTCACTCATTTATTAGCCTTTACGGTACATAATCGTAACATCATATACCCAATCTCACGAAGTGGTAACAGGTAAAAGGACTCTTGTGAAAGTCACATAACCAACAAGGTCATTGCTGCCCCAATACCAGCCAATCCGACAAAAATCATGAGGATTGGACTCGGGGTCTGCTACTGGAAAGAAGTCCACGAACCCGTTCTGGGAACATTCAAAATAAACATTAGATTACAGGTAGACAGTGACAATGGTGGGGCACGTCTTAGTCATTACTGAACGTACCCAGGAGTTGTGTTCGACTAGCCACTCCTTGTGGTGAGTGAGCAGGTATGCCGATATCTCCTCTCCCACCAACTCCACACAGTTGTCTCTCCCCTTGTCTTTCAAATACTGACACATCGCAGTCCCAAAAGATGTCAGGCTGGCAACACGGCCCCAGTTAACGGTCCCGTCTTGGAAGATGATATGGGCTAGTGCAGTGAGAAACTTCACCTCATCCCCTCTGTCATCCACGTAGAGTATGTTGATCATACCTTTAATGGCCATATCACAAACATGTCAAATGACTCTGTCACTGGCTAGTGTTAGCTGTTGGTGTCAGTGTCACAAGTCAATACCTACCATTGTATGCGTATCTGTGTTTCCCTAGCAATTGGCCAACAACTCTACTCATTGTCGACAGAGCTTTGCTTTCGTTCCACCCAGGTTTCAGAAGTCCCGTATACTGTCCTAGGACGGATTTAATAAGTTTCCTGGTGTTGGTGTCCAGGGCTCCGGCCTGGTGAAGCGCATCACAGGTTTCCATATGTGATATCTTCATTGTGTGCGTTTACGCCTGGATGGCAGCCTATGGTTAGCCTGTGTCTTCAATGGTAGTCTGCAAGCTCACAACTACTCAGGATCCCTTTACAGTGTTGACACTTATATACACATGCAACGTCATGGGAGTTATTCACCCTAGCTCTAGCACTGACAGAGTGCAACTATTACACCAGGGGTAGCATATGCCTTATGCAGTAGACAAGGACAAAAGAGGATATCAAAGGAGTGCTTCATGTTACGTTTATTTAAATACATCAACACTTCATTCAAACTACCGTAGGTGGTAACAGAGCTCATAGAATGTGTTATATCAAACAGGCTCATAGAATGTGTTATGCGTTGTTACAGCAAGAGGTAATTTGCAACAACATAGAAAGGTAACATGTCAAGGTATAAGAGTGATATTCTT
>NW_026286545.1:0-11577 GCF_023373465.1 Oncorhynchus keta | reverse complement strand
ATAGTGGATATTATAATGACAGAATAGTGGATATTATAATGACAGAACAGTGGATATTATAATGCAGTGGATATTATCAAATCAAATCAAATTTATTTATATAGCCCTTCGTACATCAGCTGATATCTCAAAGTGCTGTACAGAAACCCAGCCTAAAACCCCAAACAGCAAGCAATGCAGGTGTAGAAGCACGGTGGCTAGGAAAAACCCTAGAAAGGTACCAGGCTGGATTGTGGGGTGGCCAGTCCTCTGGCTGTGCCGGGTGGAGATTATAACAGAACATGGCCAAGATGTTCAAATGTTCATAAATTACCAGTATGGTCGAATAATAATAAGGCAGAACAGTTGAAACTGGAGCAGCAGCACAGTCAGGTGGACTGGGACAGCAAGGAGTCATCATGTCAGGTAGTCCTGGGGCACGGTCCTAGGGCTCAGGTCCTCCTGAGAGAGAGAAAGAAAGAAGGAGAGAATTAGAGAACGCACACTTAGATTCACACAGGATACCGAATAGGACAGGAGAAGTACTCCAGATAAAAACAAACTGACCCCAGCCCCGACACAAAACTACTGCAGCATAAATACTGAGGCTGAGACAGGAGGGGTCAGGAGAGCACTGTGGCCCCATCCGAGACACCGCCGGACAGGGCCAAACAGGAAGGATATAACCCCACCCACTTTGCCAAAGCACAGCCTCCACACCACTAGAGGGATATCTTCAACCACCAACTTACCATCCTGAGACAAGGCTGGAGTATAGCCCACAAAGATCTCCGCCACGGCACAACCCAAGGGGGGCGCCAACCCAGACAGGATGACCACAACAGTGAATCAACCCACTCAGGTGACGCACCCCCTCCAGGGACGGCATGAGAGAGTCCCAGTAAGCCAGTGACTCAGCCCCTGTAATAGGGTTAGAGGCAAAGAATCCCAGTGGAAAGAGGGGAACCGGCCAGGCAGAGACAGCAAGGGCGGTTCACTGCTCCAGAGCCTTTCTGTTCACCTTCACACTCCTGGGCCAGACTACACTCAATCATATGACCCACTGAAGAGATGAGTCTTCAGTAAAGACTTTAAGGTTGAGCCTGAGTTTGCATCTCTGACATGGGTAGGCAGACCGTTCCATAAAAATGGAGCTCTATAGGAGAGAGCCCTGCCTCCAGCTGTTTGCTTATAAATTCTAGGGACAATTAGGAGGCCTGCATCTTGTGACCGTAGCGTACGTGTAGGTATGTACGGCAGGACGAAATCAGAGAGAAAGGTAGGAGCAAGCCCATGTAATGCTTTGTAGGTTAGCAGTAAAACCTTGAAATCAGCCCTTGCTTTGACAGGAAGCCAGTGTAGAGAGGCTAGCACTGGAGTAATATGATCGATTTTTTTTGGTTCTAGTCAGGATTCTAGCAGCCGTATTTAGCACTAACTGAAGTTTATTTAGTGCTTTATCCGGGTAGCCGGAAAGTAGAGCATTGCAGTAGTCTAACCTAGAAGTGACAAAAGCATGGATTCATTTTTCTGCATCATTTTTGGACAGAAAGTTTCTGATTTTTGCAATATTACGTAGATGGAAAAAAGCTGTCCTCGAAATGGTCTTGATATGTTCTTCAAAAGAGAGATCAGGGTCCAGATTAACGCCGAGGTCCTTCACAGTTTTATTTGAGACGACTGTACAACCATTAAGATTAATTGTCAGATTCAACAGAAGATCTCTTTGTTTCTTGGGACCTAGAACAAGCATCTCTGTTTTGTCCGAGTTTAATAGTAGAAAGAGTGTTCCAGAGTAGAGAGTGTTCCAGAAAAGTGGGTTCCAGAGTAGAGAGTGTTCCAGAGTAGAGAATGTTGCAGAGAAGATGGTGTTCCAGAGTAGTGTGTTGCAGAGTAGAGAGTGTTCCAGAGTAGATAGTGTTCCAGATTAGTGTGTTCCAGAGTAGAGAGTGTTCCAGAGTAGATAGTGGTCTGCTAAATGACTTAAATGTAAATGTAAATGTAGTGTGTTCCAGAGTAGAGAGTGTTCCAGAGTAGATAGTGTTCCAGAGAAGATAGTGTTCCAGAGTAGTGTGTTGCAGAGTAGAGAGTGTTCCAGAGTAGAGAGTGTTCCAGAGTATAGAGTGTTCCAGAGTAGAGAGTGTTCCAGAGTAGAGAGTGTTCCAGAGTAGATCGTGTTCCAGAGTAGAAAGTGTTCCAGAGTAGAGTGTTCCAGAGAAGATAGAGTTCCAGAGTAGATAGTGTTCCAGAGTAGAGAGTGTTCCAGAGTAGAGTGTTCCAGAGTAGAGAGTGTTACAGAGTAGAGTGTTCCAGAGTAGAGTGTTCCAGAGTAGAGAGTGTTCCAGAGTGGTGTGTTCCAGAGTAGAGAGCTTTCCAGAGTCGAGAGTGTTCCAGAGTCGAGAGTGTTCCAGAGTAGAGAGTGTTCCTGAGTAGAGAGTGTTCCAGAGTAGGGAGTGTTCCAGAGTAGAGAGTGTTCCAGAGTGGTGTGTTCCAGAGTAGAGAGTGTTCCAGAGTCGAGAGTGTTCCAGAGTAGATAGTGTTGCAGAGAAGAGAGTGTTCCAGAGTAGAGAGTGTTCCAGAGTAGAGATTTTCCAGAGTAGAGAGTGTTTCAGAGTAGAGAGTGTTCCAGAGTAGAGAGTGTTCCAGAGTGGTGTGTTCCAGAGTAGAGAGTGTTCCAGAGTCGAGAGTGTTGCAGAGTAGAGAGTGTTCCAGAGTAGAGAGTGTTCCAGAGTAGAGAGTGTTCAAGAGTAGTGTGTTCCAGAGTGGAGTGTTCCAGAGTAGAGTGTGTTGCAGAGTAGAGAGTGTTTCAGAGTAGAGAGTTTTCCAAAGTAGAGAGCTTTCCAGAGTCGAGAGTGTTCCAGAGTAGAGAGTGTTCCAGAGTAGAGAGTGTTCCAGAGTCGAGAGTGTTCCAGAGTAGATAGTGTTGCAGAGTAGAGAGTGTTCCAGAGTAGAGAGTGTTCCAGAGTAGAGAGAGTTCCAGAGTGGTGTGTTCCAGAGTAGAGAGTGTTCCAGAGTAGAGAGTTTTCCAGAGTAGAGAGTGTTCCACAATAGAGTGTTCCAGAGTAGAGAGCGTTCCAGAGAAGATGGTGTTCCAGAGTAGTGTGTTGCAGAGTAGAGAGTGTAGAGTGTTCCAGAGTAGAGTGTTCCAGAGTAGAGAGTGTTCCAGAGTAGATAGTGTTCCGGAGTAGAGAGTGTTCCAGAGAAGATAGTGTTCCAGAGTAGTGTGTTGCAGAGTAGAGAGTGTTCCAGAGTAGAGAGTGTTCCAGAGTATAGAGTGTTCCAGAGTAGAGAGTGTTCCAGAGTAGAGAGTGTTCCAGAGTATAGAGTGTTCCAGAGGAGAAAGTGTCCCAGAGTAGAGTGTTCCAGAGAAGATAGAGTTCCAGAGTAGATAGTGTTCCAGAGTAGAGAGTGTTCCAGAGTAGAGTGTTCCAGAGTAGAGAGTGTTACAGAGTAGAGTGTTCCAGAGTAGAGAGTGTTCCAGAGTGGTGTGTTCCAGAGTAGAGAGTGTTCCAGAGTAGAGAGTGTTCCAGAGTAGAGAGTGTTCCAGAGTGGTGTGTTCCAGAGTAGAGAGTGTTCCAGAGTCGAGAGTGTTCCAGAGTAGATAGTGTTGCAGAGTAGAGAGTGTTCCAGAGTAGAGAATGTTCCAGAGTAGAGATTTTCCAGAGTAGAGAGTGTTTCAGAGTAGAGAGTGTTCCAGAGTAGAGAGTGTTCCAGAGTAGAGAGTGTTCCAGAGTGGTGTGTTCCAGAGTAGAGAGTGTTCCAGAGTGGAGTGTTCCAGAGTAGATAGTGTTGCAGAGTAGAGAGTATTCCAGAGTAGAAAGTGTTCCAGAGTAGAGAGTGTTCCAGAGTAGAGAGTTTTCCAAAGTAGAGAGCTTTCCAGAGTCGAGAGTGTTCCAGAGTAGAGAGTGTTCCAGAGTAGATAGTGTTCCAGAGTAGATAGTGTTGCAGAGTAGAGAGTGTTCCAGAGTAGAGAGTGTTCCAGAGTAGAGAGTGTTCCAGAGTAGAAAGTGTTCCAGAGTATAGAGTGTTCCAGAGTAGAGTTTTCCAAAGTAGAGAGCTTTCCAGAGTCGAGAGTGTTCCAGAGTTGAGAGTGTTCCAGAGTAGAGAGTGTTCCAGAGTAGAGAGACACACAGTAGGAAATGTAATTGAGTACTGACAGTGTCTGCTATGGCAGACGGGAAGGTGCAAATGACCTGAAAAAGATCTAATCTCTCAATCTCAAAGTGCACCAAATTCATGCATTAAACTGTTGAAACACCCCGGACCCCCATAATGACTTTGGACTAAACCCCCAATGTCTTCAAATCCTAGAAAAGCCCATGAACAGGCCTCACTCCAGTCGCAGCTACAACCACCTCCACCGACTACCACTACTGTTACCTCTGAGAGAGAGGAACTTCTACCGCTGGAGAGAGAGCAGTTTCTACCCCTGGGGAGAGAGGAGTTGCTACCACTGGGGAGAGAGGAGCTTCAACCCTGGGGAGAGAGGAGTTTCTACCCCTGGAGAGAGAGGAGTTTCTACCCCTGGGGAGAGAGCAGTTGCGACCACTGGGGAGAGAGGAGTTTCTACCACTGGGGAGAGAGGAGTTTCTACCCCTGGGGAGCGAGGAGTTGCTACCACTGGGGAGAGAGGAGCTTCAACCCTGGAGAGAGAGGAGTTTCTACCCCTGGAGAGAGAGGAGTTACTACCCTTGGAGAGAGAGCAGTTTCTACCCCTGGGGAGAAAGGAGTTTCTACCCCTGGGGAGAGAGGAATTACTACCCTTGGAGAGAGAGCAGTTTCTACCCCTGGGGAGAGAGGAGTTTCTACCCCTGGGGAGAGAGGAGTTTCTACACCTGGGGAGAGAGGAGTTGCTACCACTGGGGAGAGAGGAGCTTCAACCCTGGGGAGAGAGGAGATTCTACCACTGGGGAGAGAGGAGCTTCAACCCTGGGGAGAGAGGAGTTTCTACCCCCGGGGAGAGAGGATCTTCAACCCTGGGGAGAGAGGAGTTTCTACCCCTGGGGAGAGAGGAGCTTCAACCCTGGGGAGAGAGGAGTTTCTACCCCTGGGGAGAGAGGGGTTTCTACCCCTGGGGAGAGAGGAGTTGCTACCACTGGGGAGAGAGGAGCTTCAACCCTGGGGAGAGAGGAGTTTCTACCCCCGAGGAGAGAGGAGCTTCAACCCTGGGGAGAGAGGAGTTTCTACCCCTGGGGAGAGAGGAGCTTCAACCCTGGGGAGAGAGGAGTTTCTACCCCTGGGGAGAGAGGAGTTTCTACCCTTGGGGAGAGAGGAGTTTCTACCCCTGGAGAGAGAGCAGTTTCTACCCCTGGGGAAAGAGGAGTTTCTACCCCTGGGGATAGAGGAGTTGCTACCACTGGGGAGAGAGGAGCTTCAACCCTGGGGAGAGAGGAGTTTCTACCCCTGGAGAGAGAGGAGTTCCTACCCTTGGAGAGAGAGCAGTTTCTACCCCTGGGGAGAGAGGAGTTTCTACCCCTGGGGAGAGAGGAGTTGCTACCACTGGGGAGAGAGGAGCTTCAACCCTGGGGAGAGAGGAGTTTCTACCCCTGGAGAGAGAGGAGTTACTACCCTTGGAGAGAGAGCAGTTTCTACCCCTGGGGAGAGACGAGTTTCTACCCCTGGGGAGAGAGGAGCTTCTACCCTGGGGAGAGAGGAGATTCTACCACTGGGGAGAGAGGAGCTTCAACACTGAGGAGAGAGGAGTTTCTACCCTTGGAGAGAGAGGGGTTTCTACGCCTGGGGAGAGAGGAGTTGGTACCACTGGGGAGAGAGGAGCTTCAACCCTGGGGAGAGAGGAGTTTCTACCCCCGGGGAGAGAGGAGCTTCTACCCCTGGGGAGAGAGGAGTTTCTACCCTTGGGGAGAGAGGAGTTTCTACCCCTGGGGAGAGAGGAGCTGCGACCCCTGGAGAGAGAGAGCAGTTTCTACCCCTGGGGAGAGAGGAGTTTCTACCCCTGTGGAGAGAGGAGTTGCTACCACTGGGGAGAGAGGAGCTTCAACCCTGGGGAGAGAGGAGTTTCTACCCCTGGAGAGAGAGGAGTTTCTACCCCTGGGGAGAGAGGAGTTTCTACCCCTGGGGAGAGAGGAGTTGCTACCACTGGGGAGAGAGGAGCTTCAACCCTGGGGAGAGAGGAGTTTCTACCCCTGGAGAGAGAGGAGTTACTACCCTTGGAGAGAGAGCAGTTTCTACCCCTGGGGAGAGAGGAGTTTCTACCCCTGGGGAGAGAGGAGTTGCTACCACTGGGGAGAGAGGAGCTTCAACCCTGGGGAGAGAGGAGTTTCTACCCCTGGAGAGAGAGGAGTTACTACCCTTGGAGAGAGAGCAGTTTCTACCCCTGGGGAGAGAGGAGTTTCTACCCCTGGGGAGAGAGGAGTTGCTACCACTGGGGAGAGAGGAGCTTCAACCCTGGGGAGAGAGGAGTTTCTACCCCCGGGGAGAGAGGAGCTTCAACCCTGGGGAGAGAGGAGTTTCTACCCCTGGGGATAGAGGAGCTTCACCCCTGGGGAGAGAGGAGTTCCTACCCCTGGGGAGAGAGGGGTTTCTACCCCTGGGGAGAGAGGAGTTGCTACCCCTGGAGAGAGAGGAGAGAGAAGTTTATACCCCTGGGGAGAGAGCAGTTTCTACCCCTGGGGAGAGACGAGTTTCTACCCCTGGGGAGAGAGGAGTTGCTACCACTGGGGAGAGAGGAGCTTCAACCCTGGGGAGAGAGGAGATTCTACCACTGGGGAGAGAGGAGCTTCAACCCTGAGGAGAGAGGAGTTTCTACCCTTGGAGAGAGAGGGGTTTCTACCCCTGGGGAGAGAGGAGTTGGTACCACTGGGGAGAGAGGAGCTTCAACCCTGGGGAGAGAGGAGTTTCTACCCCCGGGGAGAGAGGAGCTTCTACCCCTGGGGAGAGAGGAGTTTCTACCCTTGGGGAGAGAGGAGTTTCTACCCCTGGGGAGAGAGGAGCTGCTACCCCTGGAGAGAGAGGAGTTTATACCCCTGGAGAGAGAGGAGTTACTACCCTTGGAGAGAGAGCAGTTTCTACCCCTGGGGAGAGAGGAGTTGGTACCACTGGGGAGAGAGGAGCTTCAACCCTGGGGAGAGAGGAGTTTCTACCCCCGGGGAGAGAGGAGCTTCTACCCCTGGGGAGAGAGGAGTTTCTACCCTTGGGGAGAGAGGAGTTTCTACCCCTGGGGAGAGAGGAGCTGCTACCCCTGGAGAGAGAGGAGTTTCTACCCCTGGAGAGAGAGGAGTTTCTACCCCCGGGGAGAGAGGAGCTTCAACCCCTGGGGAGAGAGGAGTTCCTACCCCTGGGGAGAGAGGGGTTTCTACCCCTGGGGAGAGAGGAGTTGCTACCCCTGGAGAGAGAGGAGAGAGAAGTTTATACCCCTGGGGAGAGAGGAGTTTCTACCCCTGGGGATAGAGGAGCTTCACCCCTGGGGAGAGAGGAGTTCCTACCCCTGGGGAGAGAGGGGTTTCTACCCCTGGGGAGAGAGGAGTTGCTACCCCTGGAGAGAGAGGAGAGAGAAGTTTATACCCCTGGGGAGAGAGGAGTTTCTACCCCTGGGGAGAGAGGAGCTGCTACCCCTGGAGAGAGAGGAGAGAGATGTTTCTACCCCTGGAGAAAGAGGAGCTGCTACCCCTGGAGAGAGAGGAGTGAGAAGTTTCTACCCCTGGGAAGAGAGAAGCTTCAACCCTGGGGAGAGAGGAGCTGCTATTAGGAGAAACTGCGATCCTGCTCAGGAAGTGCTTGCCAGGAGCTTCCATGACAAATGTTTGGCAGGAGCTTCAGTGGCGAAGACTGCTCAACTTGCTGATGTTTCACAATATGCCATGGTCGTCTCAGTAACTAGGTCCCAACCCAATTGAACACTAATGGGAGATCCTGGAGCAGCGCCTGAGGCAGTATATTCCACCAACATCAACAAAATACCAAATGACGGAGTTTCTTGTGGAGGAATGATGTCGCATCCCTCCAATAGAGTTCCAGACACTTGTAGAATGTATTTCAAGGCGTATCTACACCAAGGAGCATTGTTCTGGCGGCTCATGGTGGCAAAACGCCCTGTTAAGACACTGTGTTTACTCTGTTTACGTTATTTTGTTAGTTACCTGTAGGGGTATGTCGCTCATCACTGCATTCCATCTGTTGTTGTACTTTATACTGGTCTACATTGACATAGATCTGTTGTTGTACTTTATGCTGGTCTACATTGACATAGATCTGTTGTTGTACTTTATGCTGGTCTACATTGACATAGATCTGTTGTTGTACTTTATGCTGGTCTACATTGACATAGATCTGTTGTTGTACTTTATGCTGGTCTACATTGACATAGATCTGTTGTTGTACTTTATGCTGGTCTACATTGACATAGATCTGTTGTTGTACTTTATGCTGGTCATGTCTCTTACATACATTCCTTGTGAGAGAGAGAGAGAGAGAGAGAGAGAGAGAGAGAGAGAGAGAGAGAGAGAGAGAGAGCAGGCAGAACCTGATATGTAAATTAGTTGAGCAAACAAAAGTATCTCTCGATGACTGAATGATCATTCCAGACTCTGCTGCTGTTGAGAGAAATTAAAGGTAAGACGATTGTTATGGGTATTAATATAGGTGATGATATTGTTGTGTGTATTCATATAGTTGATGATATTGTTATGTATATTCATATAGTTGATGATATTGTTATGTGTATTCATATAGTTGATGATATTGTTGTGTGTATTCATATAGTTGATGATATTGTTATGTGTATTCATATAGTTGATGATATTGTTATGTGTATTAATTTAGGTGATGATATTGTTATGTGTATTCATATAGTTGATGATATTGTTATGTGTATTCAGATAGTTGATGACATTGTTATGTAAATTCATATAGTTTATATTTTTGGTAGACAGAGTGTTATAATAGTCCTACTCTCCTTAAAATGTATTTGATGTAAATTAGATGGGGGGGAAGGATTGGTTCCGTGCCCACCTGTGTTCTCCAGGGTGATCTCTTACTGTATCATAGGCCTATTTATTTTACCTTTATTTAACCAGGCAAGTCAGTTAAGAACATATTCTTATTTTCAATGACGGCCTGGGAACAGTGCCTGTTCAGGGGCAGAACGACATATTTGTACCTTGTCAGCTCGGGGGTTTGAACTCGCAAACTTCCGGTTACTAGTCCAACGCTCTAACCACTAGGCTACGCTGCCACCCCAAGCCTATAGGCTTGTCTGCTCAACATCTGTGTTCTCCAGGGTGATCTCCTACTGTATCATAGGCCTATAGGCTTGTCTGCTCAACATCTGTGTTCTCCAGGGTGATCTCTTACTGTATCATAGGCCTATAGGCTTGTCTGCTCAACATCTGTGTTCCCCAGGGTGATCTCTTACTGTATCATAGGCCTATAGGCTTGTCTGCTCAACATCTGTGTTCTCCAGGGTGATCTCTTACTGTATCATAGGCCTATAGGCTTGTCTGCTCAACATCTGTGTTCTCCAGGGTGATCTCTTACTGTATCTCAACATCTGTAGGGTGATCTCTTATCTATATAGGCTTGTCTGCTCAACATCTGTGTTCCCCAGGGTGATCTCTTACTGTACCATAGGCCTATAAACATCTGCTCAACATCTGTGTTCTCCAGGGTGATCTCTTACTGTATCATAGGCCTTAGGCTTGTCTGCTCAACATCTGTGTTCTCCAGGGTGATCTCTTACTGTATCATAGGCCTATGAAGCTTCTGCTCAACATCTGTGTTCTCCAGGGTGATCTCTTACTGTATCATAGGCCTATAGGCTTGTCTGCTCAACATCTGTGTTCTCCAGGTGATCTCATCTGTGTCTGCTCAGGGTGATCTCTACTGTATCATAGGCCTAGGCTTGTCTGCTCAACATCTGTGTTCTCCAGGGTGATCTTGTACTGTATCATAGGCCTGCTCAACATCTGTGTTCTCCAGGCTGATCTCTTACTGTATCATAGGCCTCAACTGCTCAACATCTGTGTTCTCCAGGGTGATCTCTTACTGTATCATAGGCCTATAGGCTTGTCTGCTCAACATCTGTGTTCTCCAGGGTGATCTCTTACTGTATCATAGGCCTATAGGCTTGTCTGCTCAACATCTGTGTTCTCCAGGGTGATCTCTTACTGTATCATAGGCCTATAGGCTTGTCTGCTCAACATCTGTGTTCTCCCAGGGTGATCTGCTTACTCTGTATCATCTAGGCCTATAGGCTTGTCTGCTCAACATCTGTGTTCTCCAGGGTGATCTCTTACTGTATCATAGGCCTATAGGCTTGTCTGCTCAACATCTGTGTTCTCAGGGTGAACATCTGTGTTCTTACTGTATCATAGGCCTATAGGCTTGTCTGCTCAACATCTGTGTTCTCCAGGTCAGTCTGCCAACATCTCTTATCTGTATCATAGGCCTATAGGCTTGTCTGCTCAACATCTGTGTTCTCCAGGGTGATCTCTTACTGTATCATAGGCCTATAGGCTTGTCTGCTCAACATCTGTGTTCTCCAGGCTGATCTCTTACTGTATCATAGGCCTATAGGCTTGTCTGCTCAACATCTGTGTTCTCCAGGCTGTGATCTCTTGTCTGCTCAACATCTGTAGGGTCATAGGCCTATAGGCTTGTCTGCTCAACATCTGTGTTCTCCAGGGTGATCTCTTACTGTATCATAGGCCTATAGGCTTGTCTGCTCAACATCTGTGTTCTCCAGGGTGATCTCTTACTGTATCATAGGCCTATAGGCTTGTCTGCTCAACATCTGTGTTCTCCCAGGGTGATCTCTTACTGTATCCTTAGGCCT
The DNA here is from genome assembly GCF_023373465.1 of Oncorhynchus keta. Classification (NCBI taxonomy): domain Eukaryota; kingdom Metazoa; phylum Chordata; class Actinopteri; order Salmoniformes; family Salmonidae; genus Oncorhynchus; species Oncorhynchus keta. The sequence continues at coordinate 809 of NW_026286545.1, read as the reverse complement.
ATAGGCTTGTCTGCTCAACATCTGTGTTCTCCAGGGTGATCTCTTACTGTATCATAGGCCTATAGGCTTGTCTGCTCAACATCTGTGTTCTCCAGGGTGTTCTCCAGGCTGATCTCTTACTGTATCATAGGCCTATAGGCTTGTCTGCTCAACATCTGTGTTCTCTCTTAGGGTGATCTCCCAGGGTGATACTGTATCATAGGCCTATAGGCTTGTCTGCTCAACATCTGTGTTCTCCAGGGTGATCTCTTACTGTATCATAGGCCTATAGGCTTGTCTGCTCCAACATCTGTGTTCTCCACGGTGATCTCTTACTGTATCATAGGCCTATCTGTGGCCTCCAGGCTTGTCTGCTCAACATCTGTGTTCTGTGTTCCCCACGGTGATCTCTTACTGTATCATAGGCCTATAGGCTTGTCTGCTCAACATCTGTGTTCCCCAGGTGATGTATCTAGGCCTACTGTCTGCTCAACATCTGTGTTCTCCAGGGTGATCCTACTGTATCATAGGTCTTGTCTGCTCAACATCTGTGTTCTCCAGGGTGATCTCTTACTGTATCATAGGCCTATAGGCTTGTCTGCTCAACATCTGTGTTCTCCAGGGTGATCTCTTACTGTATCATAGGCCTATAGGCTTGTCTGCTCAACATCTGTGTTCTCCAGGGTGATCTCTTACTGTATCATAGGCCTATAGGCTTGTCTGCTCAACATCTGCCCTCCAGTGATCTCTTACTGTATCATAGGCCTGTGGTAGGCTGTCTGCTCAACATCTGTGTTCTCCAGGGTGATCTCTTACTGTATCATAGGCCT
>NW_026286544.1:0-621 GCF_023373465.1 Oncorhynchus keta | reverse complement strand
CTAAACTGGGAGAGGAAAGAGAGTGGAGGTCTGAGGGGAGGCTGTTCCTAAACTGGGAGAGGAAAGAGAGTGGAGGTCTGAGGGGAGGCTGTTCCTAAACTGGGAGAGGAAAGAGAGTGGAGGTCTGAGGGGAGGCTGTTCCTAAACTGGGAGAGGAAAGAGAGTGGAGCTCTGAGGGGAGGCTGTTCCTAAACTGGGAGAGGAAAGAGAGTGGAGCTCTGAGGGGAGGCTGTTCCTAAACTGGGAGAGGAAAGAGAGTGGAGGTCTGAGGGGAGGCTGTTCCTAAACTGGGAGAGGAAAGAGAGTGGAGGTCTGAGGGGAGGCTGTTCCTAAGCTGGGAGAGGAAAGAGAGTGGAGGTCTGAGGGGAGGCTGTTCCTAAACTGGGAGAGGAAAGAGAGTGGAGGTCTGAGGGGAGGCTGTTCCTAAACTGGGAGAGGAAAGAGAGTGGAGGTCTGAGGGGAGGCTGTTCCTAAACTGGGAGAGGAAAGAGAGTGGAGGTCTGAGGGGAGGCTGTTCCTAAACTGGGAGAGGAAAGAGAGTGGAGGTCTGAGGGGAGGCTGTTCCTAAACTGGGAGAGGAAAGAGAGTGGAGGTCTGAGGGGAGGCTGTTCCTAAACTGGG
>NW_026286543.1:0-4892 GCF_023373465.1 Oncorhynchus keta | reverse complement strand
GGGGCTGCCTGTCAGGAAGTCCAGGATCCAGTTGCAGAGGGAGGTGTTTTGTCCCAGGGTCCTTAGCTTAGTGATAAGCTTTGAAGGCACTGTGGTGTTGAACACTGAGCTGTAGTCAATGAATAGCATTCTCACATAGGTGTTCATTTTGTCCAGGTGTGAAAGGGCAGTGTGGAGTGAAATAGAGATCGCATCATCTGTGGATCTGTTGGTGCGGTATGCAAATTGGAGTAGGTCTAGGGTTTCTGGGATAATGGTGTTGATGTGAGCCATGATCAGCCTTTCAAAGCATTTCATGTCTACAGACGTAAGTGCTACAGATCAGTAGTCATTTAGGCAGGTTACCTTAGTGTTCCTGGGCACAGGGACTATGCTTGAAACATGTTGGTATTACAGACTCAGACAGGGAGAGGTTGAAAATGTCAGTGTAGGCACTTGCCAGTTGGTCAGCGCATGATCGGAGTACACGTCCTGGTAATCCGTCTGGCCATGCGGCCTTGTGAATGTTGACCTGTTTGAAGGTCTTACTCACATCGGCTGCGGAGAGCGTGGTCACACAGTCTTCTGGAACAGCTGACGCTCTCATACATGTTTCAGTGTTACTTGCCTCGAAGCAAGCTTTGAAGTTATTTTGCCCGTACTGGGCAGCTCTCGGCTGTGGTTTACTTTGTAGTCTGTAATAGTTTGCAAGCCCTGCCACATCCGAATAACGTCGGAGCTGGTGTAGTACGATTCGATCTTAGTCCTGTATTGAAGCTTTGCCTGTTTGATGGTTCATCAGAGGGCATATCAGGATTTCTTACAAGCTTCCGGGTTAGAGTCCCGCTCCTTGAAAGCAGCAGCTCTACCCTTTAGCTCAGTGAGAATGTTGTCTGTAATCCATGGCTTCTGGTTGGGGTATGTACGTACAGTCATTGTGGGGACGTATGTTCCTTGATGTACTTATTGATGAAGCCAGTGACTGATGTGGTATACTTCTCAATGCCATCGGAAGAATCCCGGAACAAATTCCAGTCTGTGCTAGCAAAGCAGTCCTGTAGTTTAGCATCTGCTTCATTTGACCACTTTTTTTATACAACGAGTCACTGGTGCTTCCTGCTTTAATATATCAGGAGGATAGAATTATGTTCAGATTTGCCAAATGGAGGGCGAGGGAGAGCTTTGTACGCGTCTCTGTGTGTGGAGTAAAGGTGGTCTAGAATTTGTTTTCAACTGGTTGCACATTTAACATGCTGATTGAAATAAGGTAAAACTGATATAAGTTTACCTGCATTAAGATCCCCGGACACTAAGAGCGTCGCCTCTGGATGAGCATTTTCCTGTTTGCTTATGGTGGTATACAGCTCATTGAGCACGGTTTTAGTGCTAGCATCGGTCTGTGGTGGTATGTAGACAGCTACGAAAAATACAGATGAAAACCTCTAGGTACATAGTGTGGTCTACAGCTTATCATGAGATACTCTACCTCAGGCGAGGTACCTCAGACTTCTTTAGATATTGTGCACCAGCTGTTGTTCACATATATGCATAGGCCCCCACCCCTTGTCTTACCAGATGCTGCTGTTCTGTCCTGCCGATGGAGTGTATAACCCGCCAGCTGTATAATGTCGTCGTTCAGCCACGACTCGGTGAAACATAAGATATTACAGTTTTTAATGTCCCTTTGGTAGGATATACATGCTTTCAGCTCGTCCCATTTATTTTCCAGCGATTGAACATTAGTTAGCAGGACGGAAGGCAAGGGCAGATTAGCCACTCGCCGCCTGATCCTCGCAAGACACCCTGATCTTTTTCTATGAAATCTTTGTTTTCTTCTCCAGCGAATAATGGGAATCTGGGCCTGGTCAGGTGTCTGTAGTAGTATGTCCCCTCCCGTCCGACTCATTGAAGAAGAACTCTTTGTCCAGTTTGAGATGAGCAGTCGCAGTTCTGATGTCCAGAAGCTCTTTTCGATCATAAGAAACAGTAGCAGCAACATTATGTACAAAACAAGTTACCGACCAATGCGAAAAACAAACAAAATAGAATGGTTGGTTAAGAGCCGATAAGACAGCATCCCTCCAGCGCCATCATTAACTGGTGAAAGCTAGCCAAGTACATTTACTTCTGAAACGGGACAAAACAAAGACAACAAAACATTTCCTTACAAACAACAGCTGTTAGATAGTAATAGTAGCTACTTCATACTGCTATCTGACAGATAACTAGAGGCTAGAGCTGACCTGACTGTGGTAGCTACTGTACTAGCTAGCTAGCTCAGTCGAGAGGGGATGAAACATTAGCCAACGTTACATATCAGTTACAATACTAGTTCAGCACTGCGAATAAACACTAGTTTAGTTTTTTTTCTGTTAAGTTAAGCAGCAGTTAGGGTCTCCTGAGTGATGCAGTGGTCTAAGGCACTACATCGCAGTGCTAGCTGTGCATGAACACCGTCCCGTCCCCGTCCCCAGTGAAAGTTGCGCCCCTGCACTATAGTCAAACATGATCCAAATATATGCGTGCATGTGTGCTTGTGCGTTCCTCCACCCTGCTGACGGCTTACCCTTTCATTGACTATTTCCCATAATATGCCCGTGCTTACCTGTATGGTAGCATACTGTGGGGCAAAAAAGTATTTAGTCAGCCACCAATTGTGCAAGTTCTCCCACTTAAAAAGATGAGAGAGGCCTGTAATTTTCATCATAGGTACACTTCATCTATGACAACTATTCATTTGCAAATTATGGTGGAAAATAAGTATTCAGTCAATAACAAAATTTATTTTGTTATATATATATATATAACTATATATATTTAGTTATATACCCTTTGTTGGCAATGACAGAGGTCAAACGTTTTCTGTAAGTCTTCACAAGGTTTTCACACACTGTTGCTGGTATTTTGGCCCATTCCTTCATGCAGATCTCCTCTAGAGCAGTGATGTTTTGGGGCTGTTGCTGGGCAACACGGACTTTCAACTATTGTCATTGTCATGCTGAAAGACCTAGCCACGATTCATCTTCAATGTCCTTGCTGATGGAAGGAGGTTTTCACTCAAAATCTCACGATACATGGACCCATTCATTCTTTCCTTTACACGGATCAGTCGTCCTGGTCCCTTTGTAGAAAAACAGCCCCAAAGCATGATGTTTCCACCCCCATGCTTCACAGTAGGTATGGTGTTCTTTGGATGCAACTCAGCATTCTTTGTCCTCCAAACAAAAAGTTATATTTTGGTTTCATCTGACCATATGACATTCTCCCAATCTTCTTCTGGATCATCCAAATGCTCTCTAGCAAACTTCAGACGGGCCTGGACATGTACTGGCTTAAGCAGGGGGACACGTCTGGCACTGCAGGATTTGAGTCCCTGGCGGCGTAGTGTGTTACTGATTCAATCTTCCCAGCCTGGTGCAGGTCTACATTTTTGTTTCTGGTGTCCTTTGACAGTTCTTTGGTCTTGGTCATAGTGGAGTTTGGAGTGTGACTGTTTGAGGTTGTGGACAGGTGTGTTTTATACTGATAACAAGTTCAAACAGGTGCCATTAATACAGGTAACGAGTGGAGGACAGAGGAGCCTCTTAAAGAAGAAGTTACAGGTCTGTGAGAGCCAGAAATCTTGCTTGTTTGTAGGTGACCAAATACTTATTTTCCACCATAATTTGCCAATAAATTCATAAATTCATTTTCTGGATTTTTTCCCCTCATTTTGTCTGTAATAGTTGAAGTGTACCTATGATGAAAATTACAGGCCTCTCTCATCTTTTTAAGTGGGAGAACTTGCACAATTGGTGGCTGACTAAATACTTTTTTTGCCCCACTGTATCTGTCAATGATCAACAACATTTAATGTAGGTCTAAGTACCTGGAACTGATATAATAAGGTGTCGTCATTTTTCAGCACTACCTGTGGATGTCTCATGAGTCGCAACAGTATGAGTCACAAGTTCACAACAAAACATGTGACAATATGTGTGTGTGTGTGTGGTAGGCTAACTGAGGGCATGTCACAGGAGACATTTTCCAAGAGAAAATACTATTGCTTGCCTCTGACTTTATTTCCTGTGTTTTGAATGATTGTTTGTTGTTGAGGTGGGGCAAAAGAGAAATCACATTTACACAAGCCTGTGAAAGAGTCCCAACCTTCAGAGTGGGATAGGGGACAGATAGTAGGGTGGTTGAATATCATGTGTGCCTGCTAAAACTAACTCTGGGGATTTCCTTAAGGAATAGAATATTATTGTTGTCCATTTTGATGGTGGCTGAATCGCTCTATCCAGTCTCAGAGAGATTTATATCAGTCATAGACTATGCCTGCAATATAGTCACAACCTTTACCCATTACAGCCAGCAGGTTGATATGGCCTATACAGACAGGGAACAGACTTGCAAGCAGTCTTGTGATCATTGTATTGTGTTATTTTTTGGAAGGGGATACATTTGATAGACATTAGGAATAGTCCAACACCAACGGATTTTATAATTGTGTCCTAATATGCGAATAACTATCAATTTAGAAGAACAGATAAAATAGCAATGTCATTGTTTTGTTTATTTAACATGACTAATTTATCACGGGGTTGACGTGTCACTATTTGGGGATTCTCACATGTAGGTAAAACAATCGCCATGCCAACTTGGTTTCAATTTCGACCACATACAAACGTGACGTTTACGGAAGACAGGTTATAAAGAAACACCAAGAGTCAGTCGGACAGGCAGCAGCTAGCAGGCAGAACGAGAGTTTTAAGAATCAGAAGACGCTCATTCACCGGCGAATTTATAACTTAAAACGTTGGCAACTAGCGCAGACGTAGTACTGTTATACGTAAGTAGGCATGGCTTTTTATTTGATAAATAAGTAAGTGCCGATGTATTAACTTAAACTTTGTTAAAGTTTTACTGTCCCT
>NW_026286542.1:0-18434 GCF_023373465.1 Oncorhynchus keta | reverse complement strand
TACAGTCAGCATTAATACTGATGTGATTATAGACTACAGTCAGCATTGATACTGTAATGTGTAGAATGTATGCACACATGACTGTAAGTCGCTTTGGATAAAAGCGCCAGCTAAATGGCATATATTATTATATTATTATTAATGTTGTGATTATAGACTACAGTCTGCATTAATAATGTTGTGATTATAGACTACAGTCAGCATTAATACTGTAATGTTGTGATTATAGACTACAGTCAGCATTAATAATGTTGTGATTATAGACTACAGTCAGCATTAATACTGTTGTGATTATAGACTACAGTCAGCATTAATACTGTTGTGATTATAGACTACAGTCAGCATTAATACTGTTGTGATTATAGACTACAGTCAGCATTAATAATGTTGTGATTATAGACCACAGTCAGCATTAATACTGTAATGTTGTGATTATAGACTACAGTCAGCATTAATAATGTTGTGATTATAGACTACAGTCAGCATTAATAATGTTGTGATTATAGACTACAGTCAGCATTAATACTGTTGTGATTATAGACTACAGTCAGCATTAATACTGTTGTGATTATAGACTATACAGTCAGCATTAATACTGATGTTGTGATTATAGACTACAGTCAGCATTAATACTGTTGTGATTATAGACCACAGTCAGCATTAATAATGTTGTGATTATAGACCACAGTCAGCATTAATACTGTAATGTTGTGATTATAGACTACAGTCAGCATTAATACTGTTGTGATTATAGACCACAGTCAGCATTAATAATGTTGTGATTATAGACCACAGTCAGCATTAATACTGTAATGCTGTGATTATAGACTACAGTCAGCATTAATACTGTTGTGATTATAGACCACAGTCAGCATTAATAATGTTGTGATTATAGACCACAGTCAGCATTAATACTGTAATGTTGTGATTATAGACTACAGTCAGCATTAATACTGTTGTGATTATAGACTACAGTCAGCATTAATACTGATGTGATTATAGACTACAGTCAGCATTGATACTGTAATGTTGTGATTATAGACTACAGTCTGCATTAATAATGTTGTGATTATAGACTACAGTCAGCATTAATATTGTAATGTTGTTATTATAGACTACAGTCCGCATTAATACTGTTGTGATTATAGACTACAGTCAGCATTAATACTGTTGTGATTATAGACTACAGTCAGCATTAATACTGTTGTGATTATAGACTACAGTCAGCATTAATACTGTTGTGATTATAGACCACAGTCAGCATTAATACTGTAATGTTGTGATTATAGACTACAGTCAGCATTAATACTGATGTGATTATAGACTACAGTCAGCATTGATGCTGTAATGTGGCAGAATGTATGCACACACATGACTGTAAGTAGCTTTGGATAAGCGTCAGCTAAATGGCATATATTATTATATTATTATTAATGTTGTGATTATAGACTACAGTCTGCATTAATAATGTTGTGATTATAGACTACAGTCAGCATTAATACTGTAATGTTGTGATTATAGACTACAGTCAGCATTAATACTGTTGTGATTATAGACCACAGTCAGCATTAATAATGTTGTGATTATAGACCACAGTCAGCATTAATACTGTAATGTTGTGATTATAGACTACAGTCAGCATTAATACTGTTGTGATTATAGACTACAGTCACATTAATACCTTGTGATTATAGACTACAGTCAGCACAATGTTGTGATTATAGACTACAGTCAGCATTAATAATGTTGTGATTATAGACCACAGTCAGCATTAATACTGTAATGTTGTGATTATAGACTACAGTCAGCATTAATACTGTTGTGATTATAGACTACAGTCAGCATTAATACTGTTGTGATTATAGACTACAGTCAGCATTAATAATGTTGTGATTATAGACTACAGTCAGCATTAATACTGATGTGATTATAGACTACAGTCAGCATTGATACTGTAATGTTGTGATTATAGACTACAGTCAGCAATAATACTGTTGTGATTATAGACTACAGTCAGCATTAATACTGTAATGTTGTGATTATCGGCTACAGTCCGCATTAATACTGTTGTGATTATAGACTACAATCAGCATTAATAATGTTGTGATTATAGACTACAGTCAGCATTAATACTGTTGTGATTATAGACTACAGTCAGCATTAATACTGTTGTGATTATAGACTACAGTCAGCATTAATAATGTTGTGATTATAGACTACAGTCAGCATTAATACTGTTGTGATTATAGACCACAGTCAGCATTAATACTCGTAATGCTGTGATTATAGACTACAGTCAGCATTAATAATGCTGTGATTATAGATCATAAAGTCAGCATTAATACTGTAATGTTGTGATTATAGACTACAGTCAGCATTAATACTGTTGTGATTATAGACTACAGTCAGCATTAATAATGTTGTGATTATAGACTGCAGTCAGCATTAATACTGTTGTGATTATAGACTACAGTCAGCTGTTGATTATAGACCACAGTCAGCATTAATACTGTAATGTTGTGATTATAGACTACTGCTGTGATTATAGACCACAGTCAGCATTAATAATGTTGTGATTATAGACTACAGTCAGCATTAATACTGTAATGCTGTGATTATAGACTACAGTCAGCATTACTGTTGTGATTATAGACTACAGTCAGCATTAATAATGTTGTGATTATAGACCACAGTCAGCATTAATACTGTAATGTTGTGATTATAGACTACAGTCAGCATTAATACTGTTGTGATTATAGACTACAGTCAGCATTAATACTGATGTGATTATAGACTACAGTCAGCATTGATACTGTAATGTTGTGATTATAGACTACAGTCTGCATTAATAATGTTGTGATTATAGACTACAGTCAGCATTAATACTGTAATGTTGTGATTATAGACTACAGTCCGCATTAATACTGTTGTGATTATAGACTACAGTCAGCATTAATACTGTTGTGATTATAGACTACAGTCAGCAGTCACAGTCAGCATTAATACTGTTGTGATTATAGACCACAGTCAGCATTAATACTGATGTGATTATAGACTACAGTCAGCATTAATAATGTTGTGATTATAGACTACAGTCAGCATTGATACTGTAATGTTGTGATTATAGACTACAGTCAGCATTAATACTGTTGTGATTATAGACTACAGTCAGCATTGATACTGTAATGTTGTGATTATAGACTGTCTGCATTAATAATGTTGTGATTATAGACTACAGTCAGCATTAATACTGTAATGTTGTGATTATAGACTACAGTCCGCATTAATACTGTTGTGATTATAGACTACAGTCAGCATTAATACTGTTGTGATTATAGACTACAGTCAGCATTAATACTGTTGTGATTATAGACTACAGTCAGCATTAATACTGTTGTGATTATAGACTACAGTCAGCATTATACTGTAATGTTGTGATTATAGACCACAGTCAGCATTAATACTGTAATTTTGTGATTATAGACCACAGCCAGCATTAATACTGTTGTGATTATAGACATCAGCATAATACTGTTGTGATTATAGACTACAGTCAGCATTAATACTGTTGTGATTATAGACTAAAGTCAGCATTAATACTGTTGTGAATGACCACAGTCAGCATTGATAGAATGTTGTGACAGTCAGCATTAATAATTTTGTGATTATAGACTACAGTCAGCATTAATACTGTTGTGATTATAGACTACAGTCAGCATTAATACTGTTGTGATTATAGAACTACAGTCAGCATTAATACTGTAATGTTGTGATTATAGACTACAGTCAGCATTAATACTGTTGTGATTATAGACTACAGTCAGCATTAATACTGTTGTGATTATAGACTACAGTCAACATTAATACTGTTGTGATTATAGACTACAGTCAGCATTAATACTGTTGTGATTATAGACTACAGTCAGCATTAATACTGTTGTGATTATAGACTACAGTCAGCATTAATAATGTTGTGATTATAGACTACAGTCAGCATTACATACTGTAATGTTGTGATTATAGACTACATAAGCATTAATACTGTTGATTATAGACTACAGTCATTAATACTGTTGTGATTATAGACCACAGTCACATTAATACTGTTGTGATTATAGACAAAAGAGAGACAACACAACACTACATAAAGAGAGACACCTCAACACTACATAAAGAGACACCACAACACTACATAAAGAGACACAACACTACATAAAAGGTGACAACACAACACTACATAAAGAGAGACAACACAACACTACATAAAAGAGACAACACATCACTACATAAAAGAGAGACAACACAACACTACATAAGAGACTACAACACTACATAAGAGAGACAACACAACACTACATAAAGAGACAACACAAAACTACATAAAGAGAGACAACACAAGACTACATAAGAGAGACTACACAACACTACATAAAGAAAGACAACACATCACTACATAAAGAGAGACAGCACAACACTACATAAGAGAGACAACACAACACTACATAAGAGTGACAACACAACACTACATAAAGAGACTACAACACTACATAAAGAGAGACCACAACACTACATAAAGAGAGACAACACAACACTACATAAAGAGAGACTCACCTGACACTACATAAAGAGAGACAACACTACACTACATAAGAGAGACAACACATCACTACATAAAGAGACAACAACACTACATAAAGAGAGACAACACAACACTACATAAAGAGAGACAACACAACACTACATAAAGAGGACAACACAATACTACATAAAGAGACGACACAACACTACATAAAGAGAGACAACACTACATAAAGAGAGACAACACAACACTACATAAGAGACACCACAACACTACATAAAGAGAGACAACACAACACTACATATGGAGAGACAACACAACACTACATAAAGAGACACGACAACACTACATAAAGAAGGACAACACAACACTACATAAAGAGAGACAACACTACATAAAGAGAGACAACACAACACTACATAAGAGAGACACCTCAACACTACATAAAGAGAGACAACACAACACTACATAAAGAGAGACAACACAACACTACATAAAGAGAGACAACACAACACTACATAAAGAGACACCACAACACTACATAAAGAGAGACAACACTACATAAAAGAGGACAACACATCACTATATAAAGAGACAACACAACACTACGTAAAGAGAGACAACACAACACTACATAAAGAGAGACAACACAACACTACATAAAGAGACAAACACAACACTACATAAGAGAACGACACAACACTACATAAAGAGGGACAACACTACATAAAGAGAGACAACACAACACTACATAAAGAGACACTACAACACTACATAAAGAGAGACAACACAACACTACATATGGAGAGACAAAACACAACACTACATAAAAGAGAGACACGACAACACTACATAAAGAGAGACAACACAACACTACATAAAGAGAGACAACACTACATAAAGAGAGACAACACAACACTACATAAAGAGAGACACCTCAACACTACATAAAGAGAGACAACACAACACTACATAAAGAGAGACAACACAACACTACATAAAGAGAGACAACACAACACTACATAAAGAGAGAGACACCACAACACTACATAAAGAGACAACACTACATAAGAGAGACAACACAACACTACATAAAGAGAGACAACACAACACTACATAAAGAGAGACAACACAACATAAGAGAGACAACACAACACTACATAAAGAGAGACAACACAACACTACATAAAGAGAGACACTACAACACTACATAAAGGACAACCAACACTACATAAAGAGAGACAACACTACATAAAGAGAGACAACACAAACACTACATAAAGAGAGACAACACTACATAAAGAGAGACAACACAACACTACATAAAGAGAGACACCACAACACTACATAAAGAGAGACAACACTACATAAAGAGAGACAACCAACACTACATAAAGAGAGACACTACAACACTACATAAAGAGAGACAACACAACACTACATAAAGAGGGACAACACTACATAAAGAGGGACAACACAACACTACATAAAGAGAGACAATACTACACTACATAAAGAGGAGACCACAACACTACATAGAGAGAGACACTACAACACTACATAAAGAGACAACACAACACTACATAAAGAGAGACAACACAACACTACATAAGAGAGACAACACATCACTACATAAAGAGAGACCACACAACACTACATAAAGAGAGACAATACTACACTACATAAAGAGAGACCACAACACTACATAGAGAGACACACTACAACACTACATAAAGAGAGACAACACATCACTACATAAAGAGAGACAACACAACACTACATAAAGAGAGACAACACAACACTACATAAAGAGACAACACAACACTACATAAAGAGAGACAACACAACACTACATAAGAGAGGACACAACACTACATAAAGAGGACAACACAACACTACATAAAGAGAGACAACACAACACTACATAAAGAGAGACAACACTACATAAAGAGTGACAACACAACACTACATAAGAGAGACAACACAACACTACATAAAGAGAGACCACACAACACTACATAAAGAGAGACCACAACACTACATAAGAGAGACAACACAACACTACATAAAGAGAGACACCACAACACTACATAAAGAGAGACAACACTACATAAAAGAGAGACAACACAACACTACATAAAGAGAGACAACACTACATAAAGAGACAACACAACACTACATAAAGAGACACCACAACACTACATAAAGAGAGACAACACTACATAAGAGGAGACAACACAACACTACATAAAGAGAGACAACACAACACTACATAAAGAGAGACACACAACACTACATAAAAGAGACACGACAACACTACATAAAGAGAGACCTAAGACAACAACATAGCATGGTAGCAACACATCACGACAACACTACATAAAGAGACAACACAACACTACATAAAGAGAGACACCACAACACTACATAAAGAGAGACAACAGAACACTACATAAAGAGAGACAAGACAACACTACATAAAGAGAGACAACACAACACTTCATAAAGAGAGACACCACAACACTACATAAAGAGAGACACCACAACACTACATAAAGAGAGACACCACAACACTACATAAAGAGAGACAACACAACACTACATAAAGAGAGACGACACAACACTACATAAAGAGACACCACAACACTACATAAAGAGACAACACAACACTACATAAAGAGAGACAACACAACACTACATAAAGAGAGACCACAACACTACATAAAGAGAGACAACACAACACTACATAAAAGAGAGACACCACAACACTACATAAGAGACGACACAACACTACATAAAGAGAGACACCACAACACTACATAAAGAGAGACACCACAACACTACATAAAGAGAGACACCACTACACTACATAAAGAGACACCACAACACTACATAAAGAGAGACACCACATCACTACATAAAGAGAGACAACACAACACTACATACAGAGACACCACAACACTACATAAAGAGACACCACAACACTACATAAAGAGAGACAACACAACACTACATAAAGAGAGACACCACAACACTACATAAAGAGAGACAACACAACACTACATAAGAGAGACAACACAACACTACATAAAGAGGAGACAACACAACACTACATAAAGAGAGACACCACAACACTACATAAAGAGAGACACCACAACACTACATAAGAGAGACAACACAACACTACATAAAGAGAGACAACACAACACTACATAAAGAGAGACAACCAACACTACATAAAGAGAGACAACACAACACTACATAAAGAGAGACCACAACACTACATAAAGAGAGACAACACAACACTACATAAAGAGAGACACCACAACACTACATAAGAGAGACAACACTACATAAAGAGAGACAACACAACACTACATAAAGAGAGACAACACTACATAAAGAGACAACACAACACTACATAAAGAGAGACACCACAACACTACATAAAGAGAGACAACACTACATAAAGAGAGACAACACAACACTACATAAGAGAGACAACACAACACTACATAAAGAGAGACACGACAACACTACATAAAAGAGACACGACAACACTACATAAAGAGACCTAAGACAACAACATAGCATGGTAGCAACACATCACGACAACACTACATAAAGAGAGACAACACAACACTACATAAAGAGAGACACCACAACACTACATAAAGAGAGACAACAGAACACTACATAAAGAGAGACAAGACAACACTACATAAAGAGAGACAACACAACACTTCTACAAAGAGAGACACCACAACACTACATAAAGAGAGACACCACAACACTACATAAAGAGAGACTACACAACACTACATAAAGAGAGACGCTCAACACTACATGAAGAGAGACAACACTACATAAAGAGAGACAAGACAACACTACATAAAGAGAGACACCACTACACTACATAAAGAGAGACACCACAACACTACATAAAGAGAGACACCACATCACTACATAAAGAGAGACACCACATCACTACATAAAGAGAGACACCACAACACTACAAAGAGAGACACCACAACACTACATAAAGAGAGACACCACATCACTACATAAAGAGAGACACCACAACACTACATAAAGAGAGACACCACAACACTACATAAAGAGAGACACCACATCACTACATAAAGAGAGACAACACAACACTACATACAGAGAGACACCACAACACTACATAAAGAGACACCACAACACTACATAAAGAGAGACACCACAACACTACATAAAGAGACACCACAACACTACATAAGAGAGACGACACAACACTACATAAAGAGACACCACAACACTACATAAAGAGAGAGACACCACAACACTACATAAAGAGACACCACAACACTACATAAAAAGAGACAACACAACACTACATAAAGAGAGACACCACAACACTACATAAAGAGAGACACCACAAC
Source organism: Oncorhynchus keta (assembly GCF_023373465.1). Lineage (NCBI taxonomy): Eukaryota > Metazoa > Chordata > Actinopteri > Salmoniformes > Salmonidae > Oncorhynchus > Oncorhynchus keta. The sequence continues at coordinate 9,428 of NW_026286542.1, read as the reverse complement.
ACTACATAAAGAGACACCACAACACTACATAAAGAGAGACAACACAACACTACATAAAGAGAGACAACACAACACTACATAAAGAGAGACAACACAACACTACATAAAGAGAGACAACACAACACTACATAAAGAGAGACAACACAACACTACATAAAGAGAGACAACACAACACTACATAAAGAGAGACAACACTACATAAAGAGAGACAACACAACACTACATAAAGAGAGACAACACAACACTACATAAAGAGAGACGACACAACACTACATAAAGAGAGACAACACAACACTACATAAAGAGAGACAACACAACACTACATAAAGAGAGACACCACAACACTACATAAAGAGAGACAACACAACACTACATAAAGAGAGACAACACAACACTACATAAAGAGAGACAACACAACACTACATAAAGAGAGACACCACAACACTACATAAAGAGAGACACCACAACACTACATAAAGAGAGACAACACAACACTACATAAAGAGAGACAACACAACACTACATAAAGAGAGACAACACAACACTACATAAAGAGAGACAACACAACACTACATAAAGAGAGACAACACAACACTACATAAAGAGAGACAACACAACACTACATAGAGACAACACTACATAAAGAGAGACAACACAACACTACATAAAGAGAGACAACACAACACTACATAAAGAGAGACAACACTACATAAAGAGAGACACCACAACACTACATAAAGAGAGACAACACAACACTACATAAAGATAGACAACACAACACTACATAAAGAGAGACGACACAACACTACATAAAGAGAGACACCACAACACTACATAAAGAGAGACACCACTGCACTACATAAAGAGAGACAACACAACACTACATAAAGAGAGACAACACAACACTACATAAAGAGAGACAACACAACACTACATAAAGAGAGACAACACAACACTACATAAAGAGAGAGACACCACAACACTACATAAAGAGAGAGACACCACAACACTACATAAAGAGAGACCTAAACACTACATAAAGAGAGACAACACAACACTACATAAAGAGACACCACAACACTACATAAAGAGAGACAACACAACACTACATAAAGAGACACCACAACACTACATAAAGAGAGACAACACAACACTACATAAAGAGACACCACAACACTACATAAAGAGAGACAACCCAACACTACATAAAGAGAGACCTAAACACTACATAAAGAGAGACAACACTACATAAAGAGAGACAACACAACACTACATAAAGAGAGACACCACAACACTACATAAAGAGAGACAACACATCACTACATAAAGAGAGACACGACAACACTACATAAAGAGAGACAACACTACATAAAGAGAGACAACACAACACTACATAAAGAGACACCACAACACTACATAAAGAGAGACAACACAACACTACATAAAGAGAGACACGACAACACTACATAAAGAGAGACAACACTACATAAAGAGAGACAACACAACACTACATAAAGAGAGACAACACAACACTACATAAAGAGAGACACGACAACACTACATAAAGAGAGACCTAAGACAACACTACATAAGAGAGACAACACAACACTACATAAAGAGAGACAACACAACATAAAGAGAGACAACACATCACTACATAAAGAGAGACAACACAACATAAAGAGAGACAACACTACATAAAGAGACACGACAACACTACATAAAGAGAGACAACACTACATAAAGAGAGACAACACTACATAAAAGAGAGACAACACTACATAAAGAGAGACACGACAACACTACATAAAGAGAGACAACACTACATAAAGAGAGACAACACATCACTACATAAAGAGAGACAACACAACACTACATAAAGAGAGACACCTCAACACTACATAAAGAGAGACACCTCAACACTACATAAAGAGAGACACCTCAACACTACATAAAGAGAGACACGACAACACTACATAAAGAGAGACCTAAGACAACAACATAGCATGGTAGCAACACATCACGACAACAACATGGTAGCAACACTGATTGACAACGACATGGTACTGTAGCAACACAACATGGTAGCAGCATAAAACATGGTCCAAACATTATTGGGCACAGACAACAGCACAAAGGGCAAGAAGATAGAGACAACAATACATCACACAAAGCAGCAACAACTGTCAGTAAGAGTGTCCATGATTGAGTCTTTGAATGAAGAGACGGAGATAAAACTGTCCAGTTTGAGTATATTTTACAACTGTTCCAGTCGCTAGCTGCAGCAAACTGAAAAGAGGAGCGACCCAGGGATGTGTGTGATGAGGAAAAGTTGGACGGACAAGGAGGCATGGCTGAGTCAGTTAGAATCCTGACTTAATAAAGTGGTGATTAAAGAGCTCAGCCATGTGCTTCTTGTCAGTAACAACCACATAATCACCATTAAGGGACATGGGCAGCTGTGAGGAGGAGGGTTTATTCTGCAGGTCTTTAACCGTTTTCAGAACTTCTTGGGGTTAGACCCACAGAGAGAGAACAGCTCCTTAAAGTAACTAACTTTGGCCCTCCGGATAGCCTGAGTGAACTTATTTCTCATTTTCCTGAACGAGAGCCAGTCGGCCTTGAGTGTGAGTGTCCTGAGTCTTTCGCCAAATGGTGTTCTTGAGGTGGAGTACCTCTGCCCAGATCACAGTCACACCAGGGCTGAACATGGTTTTAATCATTATACATGTCTTCATGGGGGTGTGTTTGTTTAAAAATACCATTGAAAATATCAAAACAGAAGGCCAGAGCATCTGTTTTAATACTGTAATGTTGTTATTATAGACCAATGTTGTTATTATAGACCAATGTTGTTATTATAGATCAATGATGTGATTATAGATCAATGTTGTTATTATAGACCAATGCTGTTATTATAGATCGATGTTGTGATTATAGATCAATGTTGTTATTATAGACCAATGTTGTTATTATAGATCAATATTGTGATTATAGATCAATGTTGTGATTATAGATTAATGATGTTATTATAGATCAATATTGTGATTATAGATCAATGTTGTGATTATAGATCAATGTTGTGATTATAGATCAATGATGTGATTATAGATCAATGTTGTGATTATAGATCAATGTTGTGATTATAGATCACAGCCTGCCTTTGTTGAGTATCATTTCTGTCTATCATGTGTCTATAATATGTCTATTTGTTGATATGATTTGGTTAATTGATACTGTGATCTGAACATTGTCATGGACAGCACAGAGATCCAGGATTTCTGGAAATGTGTGTCTGGGTAAAGACTATATTGAATAATGTTTGTCTGGGTAAAGACTATATTGATTAATGTGTGTCTGGGTAAAGACTATATTGATTAATGTGTGTCTGGGTAAAGACTATATTGATTAATGTGTGTCTGGGTAAAGACTATATTGATTAATGTGTGTCTGGGTAAAGACTATGTTGATTAATGTGTGTCTGGGTAAAGACTATATTGAATAATGTTTGTCTGGGTAAAGACTATATTGATTAATGTTTGTCTGGGTAAAGACTATATTGATTAATGTCGTCTGGGTAAAGACTATGTTGATTAATGTGTGTCTGGGTAAAGACTATATTGATTAATGTATGTCTGGATAAAGACTATATTGATTAATGTGTGTCTGGGTAAAGACTATATTGAATAATGTATGTCTGGGTAAAGACTATGTTGATTAATGTGTGTCTGGGTAAAGACTATATTGATTAATGTGTGTCTGGGTAAAGACTATATTGATTAATGTGTGTCTGGGTAAAGACTATATTGATTAATGTGTGTCTGGGTAAAGACTATATTGATTAATGTGTGTCTGGGTAAAGACTATATTGATTAATGTGTGTCTGGGTAAAGACAATATTGATTAATGTGTGTCTGGGTAAAGACTATATTGATTAATGTGTGTCTGGGTAAAGACTATATTGATTAATGTGTGTCTGGGTAAAGACTATATTGAATAATGTGTGTCTGGGTAAAGACAATATTGATTAATGTGTGTCTGGGTAAAGATTATGTTGAATAATGTTTGTCTGGGTAAAGACTATATTGATTAATGTGCGTCTGGGTAAAGACTATATTGATTAATGTGTGTCTGGGTAAAGACTATATTGATTAATGTGTGTCTGGGTAAAGACTATATTGATTAATGTGTGTCTGGGTAAAGACTATATTGATTAATGTGTGTCTGGGTAAAGACTATATTGATTAATGTGTGTCTGGGTAAAGACTATATTGATTAATTTGTGTCTGGGTAAAGACTATATTGATTAATGTGTGTCTGGGTAAAGATTATGTTGATTAATGAATTCCAAAGCCTCCACGTTTTGGTGAGGTGTACTGACTTTTCTCCGTCCATATCTTTGTTGTCATATTTGGGAAACGTGTTGTTGAGTTGGGAAACAGGGTGTAACCTATATATAATACAGACCTCCTTATTGGTCCACGTCATAATGATACAGACCTCCTTATTGGTCCACGTCATAATGATACAGACCTACTTATTGGTCCACGTCATAATGATACAGACCTACTTATTGGTCCACGTCATAATGATACAGACCTCCTTATTGGTCCACGTCATAATGATACAGACCTCCTTATTGGTCCACGCTATAATGATACAGACCTCCTTATTGGTCCACGTCATAATGATACAGACCTCTTATAGGTCCACATCATAATGATACAGACCTCCTTATTGGTCCACGTCCATAATGATACAGACCTCCTTATTGGTCCACGTCATAATGATACAGACCTCCTTATTGGTCTACGTCATAATGATACAGACCTCCTTATTGGTCTACGTCATAATGATACAGACCTCCTTATTGGTCCACGTCATAATGATACAGACCTCCTTATAGGTCCACGTCGTAATGATACAGACCTCCTTATTGGTCCACGTCATAATGATATAGACCTCCTTATTGGTCCACGTCATCTGTAAATGTTAAAACATGAAACAAACCCAGAAATGAGGCTGTTGTAGTTGTTGTTCAGTTCATGTGTTGACGTTTATTGAGTTGAATTAGTTCTCTACTAAACACTATTATGAGAGAAGTGCACTGCTTTCAACATTGGAGCAGGATCAGAGGACGGGTTTGTATGACATTGGTTCTGGTTAGTCGGCTCACTGCCCAGGTTAGAGTTAAATCTACAGGCTGTTGTTTGATGAGAACCCGATCTCATGAGAACCGAAGTCTGTGTTGCTGGGAGACTGTTCTCTGACGCATCTGGAAATGGCACCCTATTCCCTATGTAGTGTACTACTTTGACCAGGGCCATAGTGTTTTGGTCAAAAGAAGGGCACTATATAGGGAATAGTGTGCAGGGGCCCTGGTAAAAAGTAGTGCACTATGTAGGGAATAAGATGCCATATGGGATAATGGGCCCTTCAGAATTAGTGCACTATGTAGGGAATAGGGAACCATTTGGGAAGTAACCTTTGTGCTTGGCTTTACCAGAGACTTGGCATCATCTCTCTAGTTATATTTGCCCAGTTGTGGAAAAGTAGCCATAGATTTAAGCCATTTTATTGCTGAATCCCTGAGTGAGTATTAAGTTTATAGACATATGTTTACTTTAGTGAATTTATCAACTTCAATCTGGAGATTTCAACAGATCTGCTCCTTCCAAATAGAAACGGCATCAAAGGTTTTCAAAACATTTGGTCTGTCCTATTGCTGAGCGATTTGAGCTTTTGAAGTCAGTTCGGACCATCTGACTCCCTCTATACTTCTCTGTTAAGAGGACCTACTGACCCTCTATACTTCTCTGTTAAGAGGACCTACTGACCCTCTATACTTCTCTGTTAAGAGGACCTACTGACCCTCTATACTTTCTGTTAAGAGGACCTACTGACCCTCATACTTCTTTGCCTCTTACCCTAGCCTACCTCCTATAGCCTAGCCCTACCTCTTATAGCCTCTTATAGCGTAGCCTACCTCTTATAACCTAGCCTACCTCTTATAACCTAGCCTACATTTACATTTACATTTAAGTCATTTAGCAGACGCTCTTATCCAGAGCGACTTACAAATTGGTGCATACACCTTATGACAACCAGTGGAACAGCCACTTGCATCTAAATCTTGTTGGGGGTGAGAAGGATTGCACTCTTACCCTTGCATCTTTTATAACCCTAGCTGACACTCTTATAACCTAGTTACCTCTTATAACCTGGAATACCTCTTTATAACCTAGCCTACCACTTATAGGCCTAGCCTGCCTCTTATAGCCCAGCCTCACCTCCCATAACCCAGTCCACCCGTATAGCACAGCCTACCCCATAGCCCAGATACCTCCTATATACTCTTATAGCTCAACCTTACTCTCCCTAGCCAGCCTACCTCTTATATCCTAGCCTACACTCTTATACATAGCCTACCTCCTATAACCTCTTATAGCTCCAGCCACCTCCTACAGCCTGGCATACCTCCTATATACTATTATAGCCTAGCCTACCTCCTATAGCCTCTTATATCCTAGTCTACCTCTTATAACATAGCCTGACCTCCTATAACCTCTCATAGCCTAGCTAGGGCTATAAGAAGTTGGTGCAGGGCTATAAGAGGTTGCCTTGGTTAAAAGAGTTGGCTAGGTTATAAGAGGTTGGCTAGGCTATAAGAGGTTGTCTTGGTTAAAAGAGTTGGCTAGCTATAAGAGGTTGGCTAGGCTATAAGAGGCTATTAGGGTAGGCAAGGTAAAGGGTAGACTAGGCTATAAGAGACTATAAGAGGTATGCGAGGGTATAAAAGGCTATAAGAGGTAGGCTAGGCTGTAGGAGGTAGGCTAGGCTATAAGAGGTTATAGGAGGTAGGCTAGGGTTATAAGAAGCTATAAGAGGTAGGCTGTTATAGGAGGTAGGCTAGGCTATACGAGGTAGGATAGGCTATAAGAGTATATAAGAGGTGCTAGGGTATAGGAGGTAGGCTAGGATATAAGGGGCTATAAGAGGTAGGTGGCTAGGCTATAGGAGGTAGGCTGGCCTATAAGAGGTAGGCTAGGCTATAAGTGGTTGGCCAGGATATAAGAAGTAGGCTAGGTTATAAGAGGTAGAACAGGTTATAAGAGGTAGGCGAGGTTATAAGAGGTAGGCTAGGTTATAAGAGGTAGGCTAGATTACAATAGGTTGGCTAGGTTACAAGAGGTTGGCTAGGCTATAAGAGGTAGGCTAGGTTATAAGAGGTCTGTTGGGCTATAAGAGGTTGGTTAGGCTATAAGAGGTAGACTAGGCTATTAGAGGTTGGCAAAGCTATAAGAGGTCATTAAGCTATAAGAGGTTGGCCAGGCTATAAGAGTTTGGCTAGGCTATAAGTGGTATTGTGATATAAGTGGCTAAAAGAGGTAGGCTGGGCTATACGAGGTTATAAGAGGCTATAAGAGGTTATAAGACGTAGGCAAAGCAATAAGAGGTTATAAGACGTAGGCTAGGCTATAAGAGGTAGGATAGGATATAATAGTATATAAGAGGTATGCTAGGGTATAGGAGGTAGGCTAGGGTATAAGAGGCTATAAGAGGTAGGCTGGGCTATACGAGGTAGGCTATGATATAAGAGGCTATAAGAGGTAGGCTAGGCTATAGGAGGTAGGCTATTAAGCTATAAGAGGTAGGCTAGGCTATAAGTGGTAGGCCAGGATATAAGTGGCTAAAAGAGGTAGGCTGGGCTATACGAGGTTATAAGAGAGGCTATAAGAGGTTATAAGACGTAGGCAAAGCAATAAGAGGTTATAAGACGTAGGCTAGGCTATAAGAGGTAGGATAGGATATAATAGTATATAAGAGGTATGCTAGGGTATAGGAGGTAGCTAGGTATAAGAGGCTATAAGAGGTAGGCTAGGCTAAGGGAGGTAGGCTAGGATATAAGAGGCTATAAGAGGTAGGCTAGGCTATAGGAGGTAGGCTAGGGCTATACGAGGTAGATAGGATATAATAGTATATAAGAGGCATGCTAGGTATAGGAGGTAGGCTAGGTATGGGAGGCCATACGAGGTAGGCTAGGCTATAGGAGGTAGGCTGGGCTATACGAGGTAGGCTATGCTATAAGAGGCTATAAGAGGTAGACTAGGCTGTAGGAGGTAGGCTTGGGAATAAGAGGTAGGCTACGCTATAAGAGGCTATATGAGGTAGGCTTGGGAATAAGAGGTATACGCTATAAGAGGCTATATGAGGTAGGCTAGGCTAGGAGGTAGGCCAAGCTATAAGAGGTAGGCTACGCTATAAGAGGCTATAAGAGGTGGTGGCCAGGGCCATAGGAGGTAGGCTAGGCATAAGAGGCCATACGAGTTAGGCTAGGCTGTAGGGGGTAGTGGCTGTGCTACATGAGGCAGACTGGGTTATAGGATGTATGCTTGGATATAAGAGGTAGGCTATGCTATAAGAGGCTATAAGAGGTATGCTAGGCTATAGGAGGTAGGGCTAAGCTATATGAGGTAGGGCTCACGCTATAAGAGGCTATAAGAGGTAGGCTAGGCTGCAGGGGTTAGGCTAGGTGATCAGAGGTAGGCTCACGCTATAAGAGGCAGGCTAGGGTATAAGAGGCTATACAAGGTAGACTAGGCTGTAGGGGTAGGCCAGCTACATGAGGCAGACTGGGTTATAGGATGTATGGCTAGGAAGAGTCAGGTAGGCTAGTTATAGCTGAGGCAGGCCAGGTTATAGGAGGTAGGCTAGTTATGAGAGGAAGGCTCAGGGTTATAAGAGGTAAGCTAGGGTTATACTCAGGCCATAAGAGGCCACTCCTCTTATAACCTAGCCAACCTCCTATACCCTAGCCTACCTCCTTAAAGCCTAGCCTCACCTCTTTACAACCTAGCCTACCTCTTATAGCCTAGCCTCACCTCCTTATAGCCGAGCTTACCTCTTATAACCTAGCCTTCCTCTTATAACCTGGCCTACCTCTTATAGCCTAGCCTACCTCTTATAGCCTAGCCTACCTCTTATAACCTAGCCTTCCTCTTATAACCTGGCCTACCTCTTATAGCCTAGCCTACCTCTTATAACCTAGCCTACCTCTTATAGCCAAGCATACCTCTTATAGCCTAGCCTACCTCTTATAACCTAGCCTACCTCTTATAGCCTAGCCTACCTCTTATAGCCAAGCATACATCCTATAACCCAGTCTACCTCATGTAGCACAGCCTACCTCCTATAGCGTAGCCAACCTCTTATAGCCTAGCCTACCTCTTATAGCCTAGCCTACCTCTTACAGCCTAGCCTACCTCTTACAGCCTAGCCTATAGCCTAGCCTCACTCTTATAGCCTAGCCTACCTCCTATAGCCTAGCCTCCCTATAGCCTAGCCTACCTCCTATACCCTAGCCTACCTCCTATACCCTAGCCTACCTCCTATACCCTAGCCTACCTCTTGTAGCGTAGACAACCTCC
>NW_026286541.1:5000-10337 GCF_023373465.1 Oncorhynchus keta | reverse complement strand
GTCCGTTAGCATGTCGGGACGTTAGTTGGATGTCTCCGACCGTTAGCATGTCGGGACGTTAGTTGGATGTCTCCGTCCGTTAGCATGTCGGGACGTTAGTTGGATGTCTCCGTCCGTTAGCATGTCGGGACGTTAGTTGGATGTCTCCGACCGTTAGCATGTCGGGACGTTAGTTGGATGTCTCCGACCGTTAGCATGTCGGGACGTTAGTTGGATGTCTCCGACCGTTAGCATGTCGGGACGTTAGTTGGATGTCTCCGACCGTTAGCATGTCGGGACGTTAGCATGTCGGGACGTTAGCTGGATGTCTCCGACCGTTAGCATGTCGGGACGTTAGTTGGATGTGTCGTCCGTTAGCATGTCGGGACGTTAGTTGGATGTCTCCGACCGTTAGTATGTCGGGACGTTAGTTGGATGTCTCCGACCGTTAGCATGTCGGGACGTTAGTTGGATGTGTCGTCCGTTAGCATGTCGGGACGTTAGTTGGATGTCTCCGACCGTTAGCATGTCGGGACGTTAGTTGGATGTCTCCGACCGTTAGCATGTCGGGACGTTAGTTGGATGTGTCGTTCCGTTAGCATGTCGGGACGTTAGTTGGATGTCTCCGACCGTTAGCATGTCGGGACGTTAGTTGGATGTCTCCGTCCGTTAGCATGTCGGGACGTTAGTTGGATGTCTCCGACCGTTAGCATGTCGGGACGTTAGTTGGATGTCTCCGACCGTTAGCATGTCGGGACGTTAGTTGGATGTCTCCGTCCGTTAGCATGTCGGGACGTTAGTTGGATGTCTCCGACCGTTAGCATGTCGGGACGTTAGTTGGATGTCTCCGACCGTTAGCATGTCGGGACGTTAGTTGGATGTCTCCGACCGTTAGCATGTCGGGACGTTAGTTGGATGTCTCCGTCCGTTAGCATGTCGGGACGTTAGTTGGATGTCTCCGTCCGTTAGCATGTCGGGACGTTAGTTGGATGTCTCCGACCGTTAGCATGTCGGGACGTTAGTTGGATGTCTCCGACCGTTAGCATGTCGGGACGTTAGTTGGATGTCTCCGTCCGTTAGCATGTCGGGACGTTAGTTGATGTCTCCGACCGTTAGCATGTCGGGACGTTAGTTGGATGTGTCGTCCGTTAGCATGTCGGGACGTTAGTTGGATGTGTCGTCCGTTAGCATGTCGGGACGTTAGTTGGATGTCTCCGACCGTTAGCATGTCGGGACGTTAGTTGGATGTCTCCGACTCCCTTCTGGATGGTGAGTCGTGACCTAGAGACGACGTGTTTAATGTTACCTTGTTTTACATTGTGACCCACCATGCTTCTCTCTCTAATCTCTTTGTCTCTCTCTCTCTGTCTCTCTCTCTGTCTCTCTCTCTGTCTCTCTCTCTGTCTCTCTCTCTCTCTCTCTCTCTCTCTCTCTCTCTCCTCTCTCTCTGTGTCTCTCTCTCTCTCTCTCTCTCTCTGTCTCTCTCTGTCTCTGTCTCTCTCTGTCTCTGTCTCTCTCTGTCTGTCTCTCTCTCTCTCTCTCTCTCTCTCTCTCTCTCTCTCTCTGTCTCTCTCTGTCTCTCTCTCTCTCTCTCTCTCTCTCTCTCTCTCTCTCCAGGGTATTCATCATGTGGATCACTTTGGGTTCATCTGTAGAGAGACAGTAGAAGGAGGGAGCTGTACGTTCGTCTGCTATGTCTTCCAGTGTACTGATGAATCCCTGGTAAGACGGACAGAGAGATGTTCAACACTGACAGACAGAGAGATGTTCAACACTGACAGACCGAGAGATGTTCAACACTGACAGACAGAGAGATCTTCAACACTGACAGACAGAGAGATGTTCAACACTGACAGACAGAGAGATGTTCAACACTGACAGACAGAGAGAGAGATGTTCAACACTGACAGACAGAGAGAGAGATGTTCAACACTGACAGACAGAGAGATGTTCAACACTGACAGACAGAGAGATGTGTTCAACACTGACAGACAGAGAGATCTTCAACACTGACAGACAGAGAGATGTTCAACACTGACAGACAGAGATGTTCAACACTGACAGACAGAGAGAGAGATGTTCAACACTGACAGACAGAGAGAGAGATGTTCAAATACCGACAGACAGAGAGATGTTCAACACTGACAGACAGAGAGAGATGTTCAACACTGACAGACAGACAGAGAGATGTTCAACACTGACAGATTAGACAGAGAGATATTCAACACTGACAGACATTTGAGAGAGATGTTCAACACTGACAGACAGACAGAGAGATGTTCAACACTGACAGACAGACAGAGAGAGAGGAAAAACAACACTGTTGTGGACAGAGAGAGATAAACTAACACTGACAGACAGAGAGAGAGATGTTCAACACTGACAGACAGAGAGAGATGTTCAACACTGACAGACAGATGTTCAACACTGACAGACAGAGAGATGTTCAACACTGACAGACAGACAGAGATGTTCAACACTGACAGACAGAGAGATGTTCAACACTGACGAAGGAGAGATGTTCCCAGCACTGACAGACAGACAGAGAGATGTTCAACACTGACAGACAGAGAGATGTCTCAACACTGACGAAGAGAGATGCTCAACACTGACAGACAGAGAGAGAGATGTTCAACACTGACAGACAGATAGAGATGTTCCAGCACTGACAGACAGACAGGAGATGTTCAACACTGACAGACAGACAGAGAGATGTTCAACACTGACAGACAGAGAGATGTTCAAGCACTGACAGACAGAGAGATGTTCAACACTGAAGCAGACGGACAGAGAGATGTTCAACACTGACAGACAGACAGAGAGATGTTCCACACTGACAGACAGACAGAGAGATGTTCAACACTGACAGACAGACAGAGATGTTCAACACTGACAGACAGACAGAAGATGTTCAACACTGACAGACAGAGAGATGTTCAACACTGACAGACAGACAGAGATGTTCAACACTGACAGACAGAGAGTTCAACATGACAGACAGACAGAGATGTTCAACACTGACAGACAGACAGAGATAATGTTCAACACTGACGGACAGACAGAGAGATGTTCAACACTGACAGACAGACAGAGAGATGTTCAACACTGACGACAGACAGAGATGTTCAACACTGACAGATAGACAGAGAGATGTTCAACACTGACAGACAGACAGAGAGATGTTCAACACTGACGGACAGAGAGATGTTCAACACTGACAGACAGAGAGATACTCAACACTGACAGACAGAGAGAGAGATGTTCAACACTGGACAGACAGACAGAGAGATGTTCAACACTGACAGACAGACAGAGAGATGTTCAACACTGACAGACAGGCAGAGAGATGTTACACTGACAGACAGAGAGATGTTCCAGCACTGACAGACAGAGAGATGTTCAAAGACTGACAGACAGACGGATTGAACATCACTCTTCTGCCTGTCTGTCTCTCTGTCTGTCTGCCTGTCTGTCTCTCTGTCTGTCTCTCTACCTGTCTGTCTGCCTCTCTGTCCGTCTGTCTGTCTGTCTGTCTCTCTCTCTGCCTATGCCTGTCCGTTCGTCTCTCTGCCTGTCTGCCTCTATTTCTTTGTCTGTCTCTCTACCTGGTCTGCTGTCTGTCTCTCTGTCTGCCTGTCTGTCTCTGCCTGTCTGTCTGTCTCTCTGCTGTCTGTCTCTCTCCCCTGTCTCGCCTCTCAGGTGGATGAGATCATGTTGACTTTAAAGCAGGCGTTCTCTGTGGCCGCCCTGCAGCAGAGTGTAAGGACCCGGAGCCAGCAGTGTGACAGTTGCCCCATGCAGCAAGCTGCACAGGCTGTGTGAGAGGGATAGAAGGTAGGGAAACTGGTCCTGCCGGCCGTGTCAAACACACACTTTCACAGTCACACATTCAAGGTGCTGTTCAGCTTCAATGGAGGGAAGTTCACTATGTCTCTCTGTGTGTGTGTGTGGTGTGTGGTGTGTGTGGTGTGTGTGTGTGTGTGTGTGTGTGTGTGTGGTCTCCAGGTCTCCTCCGTCTAAAAGCCAAGCTGGAGTTTCAGAAACATCAGGCCACACTGGACAATCAGGAACAAGCTGCCGTGTTCGAGAACACTGTGGTACTAGTGTGTGTGTGTGTGTGTGTGGTGTGGTGTGTCTCTTGGGTGTGTGTGGTGTGTGTGTGTGGTGTGTGTGGTGTGGTATGTCTCCTGTGTGGTGTGTGTGGTGTGTGTGGTGTGTGTGTGTGGGTGACAGTTTAAGCCTAGTGGGACATTCTGTCTTTATTGAGACAGTTTGAAAGCGTAGTGGACATTCTGTCTTTATTGATTACAATTTTTAAGCCTAGTGGACATTCTGTCTTTATTGAGACAGTTTTGAAAGAGTAGTGGACACATTCTGTCTTTTATTGAGACAGTTTTAAAGGGTAGTGGACATTCTGTATTTATTGAGACAGTTTAAAGCCTAGTGGACATTGTGTTTTATTGAGACAGTTTAAAGCCTAGTGGACATTCTGTCTTTATTGAGACAGTTTAAAGCGTAGTGACATTCTGTCTTATTGAGACAGTTTGAAAGCGTAGTGAACATTGTGTCTTTATTGAGACAGTTTAAAAGCGTAGTGACATTCTGTCTTTATTGAAACAGTTTTAAAGCCTAGTGGGATATTCTGTCTTTGGAGACAGTTTGAAATAGTGGACATTCTGTCTTTTGGTTGAGACAGTTTTAAAGGGTAGTGGACATTCTGTATTTATTGAGACAGTTTAAAGCCTAGTGGACATTCTGTCTTTATTGAGACAGTTTGAAAGCGTAGTGAACATTGTGTCTTTATTGAGGTCTGTTCTAAAGCCTAGTGGACATTCTGTCTTTATTGAGACAGTTTAAAAAGCCTAGTGGACATTGTGTTTTATTGAGACAGCCAGTCAGCTAGCAGTGGACATTGTGTCTTTATTGAGACAGTTTTAGCTAGTGGACATTGTGTCTTTATTGAGACAGTTTAAAGCCTAGTGACATTTTGCCTTTACTGAGACAGTTTAAAGCGTAGTGGACATTGTGTCTTTATTGAGACAGTTTAAAGCCTAGTGGACATTGTGTCCCTTAGACAGTTTAAAGCCTAGTGGACATTCTGTCTTTATTGAATTCAGTTTTAAAGAGTAGTGGACATTGTGTTTTATTGAGACAGTTTTAAAGAGTAGTGCCTTAATGGAGGCGTGTTGATCAGTCTGACTCAGAAAGGTTACACTGACACCTGCTGGTTGTGTGCCTGAACTGACACACTGGGAAATATATTGCTGATTCTTTCTCTGTGTGTATGTGTGTGTGAGAGGGCCAGTCCTAAGAGTGACCAGGAGGAGAATGAGCTGCTGATGGGGTCTTTGAGGAGTC
>NW_026286540.1:0-551 GCF_023373465.1 Oncorhynchus keta | reverse complement strand
TCCTAACCCTAGATACATTCTCCTAACCCTAGATACATTCTCCTAACCCTAGGTACATTCTCCTAACCCTAGATACATTCTCCTAACCCTAGATACATTCTCCTAACCTAGATACATTCTCCTAACCCTAGGTACATTCTCCTAACCCTAGATACATTCTCCTAACCCTAGATACATTCTCCTAACCCTAGGTACATTCTCCTAACCCTAGGTACATTCTCCTAACCCTAGGTACATTCTCCTAACCCTAGGTACATTCTCCTAACCCTAGGTACATTCTCCTAACCCTAGGTACATTCTCCTAACCCTAGGTACATTCTCCTAACCCTAGGTACATTCTCCTAACCCTAGGTACATTCTCCTAACCCTAGGTACATTCTCCTAACCCTAGGTACATTCTCCTAACCCTAGGTACATTCTCCTAACCCTAGATACATTCTCCTAACCCTAGGTACATTCTCCTAACCCTAGGTACATTCTCCTAACCCTAGGTACATTCTCCTAACCCTAGGTACATTCTCCTAACCCTAGGTACATTCTCCTAACCCTAG
>NW_026286539.1:0-15982 GCF_023373465.1 Oncorhynchus keta | reverse complement strand
TCAACAACTAGCATGTATTAATATATAATATAATTATATATCCACACAGGCCATTACAACTCCTCTAGATTATTAACCTGTAGACCAATAAACCTCCACTAGATTATTAACCTGTAGACCAATAAACCTCCACTAGATTATTAACCTGTAGACCAATAAACCTCCACTAGATTATTAACCTGTAGACCAATAAACCTCCACTAGATTAACCTGTAGACCAATAAACCTGTCAAATGTCTTTCTAATGTCATTTATTTATTTAACAGGATTTATTAACAGTATTTATTTATTTAACAGGGTTTATTAACAGTATTTATTTAACAGGGTTTATTAACAGTATTTATTTATTTAACAGGGTTTATTAACAGTATTTATTTAACAGGGTTTATTAACAGTATTTATTTATTTAACAGGCTTTTTTAACAGTATTTATTTATTTAACAGGGTTTATTAACAGTATTTATTTAACAGGGTTTATTAACAGTATTTATTTATTTAACAGGGTTTATTAACAGTATTTATTTATTTAACAGGGTTTATTAACAGTATTTATTTATTTAACATGGTTTATTAATAGTATTTATTTAACAGGGTTTATTAACAGTATTCATTTATTTAACAGGGTTTATTAACAGTATTCATTTATTTAACAGGGTTTATTAACAGTATTTATTTAACAGGGTTTATTAACAGTATTTAACAGGGTTTATTAACATTATTTATTTAACAGGGTTTATTAACAGTATTTATTTATTTAACAGGGTTTATTAACAGTATTTATTTATTTAACAGGGTTTATTAACAGTATTTATTTATTTAACAGGGTTTATTAACAGTATTTAACAGGGTTTATTAATTGTATTTATTTAACCGTGTTTATTAACAGTATTTATTTAACAGGGTTTATTAACAGTATTTATTTATTTAACAGGGTTTATTAACAATATTTATTTATTTAACAGGGTTTATTAACAGTATTTATTTAACAGGGTTTATTAACAGTATTTATTTATTTAACAGGGTTTATTAACAGTATTTATTTATTTAACAGGGTTTATTAACAATATTTATTTAACAGGGTTTATTAACAGTATTTAACAGGGTTTATTAACAGTATTTATTTAACCGTGTTTATTAACAGTATTTATTTATTTAACAGGGTTTATTAACAGTATTTATTTAACAGGGTTTATTAACAGTATTTATTTAACAGGGTTTATTAACAGTATTTATTTATTTAACAGGGTTTATTAACAGTATTTATTTAGTTAACATGGTTTATTAACAGTATTTATTTATTTAACAGGGTTTATTAACAGTATTTATTTAACAGGGTTTATTAACAGTATTCATTTATTTAACAGGGTTTATTAACAGTATTTAACAGGGTGTATTAACAGTATTTATTTAACCGTGTTTATTAACAGTATTTATTTATTTAACAGGGTTTATTAACATTATTTATTTAACAGGGTTTATTAACAGTATTTATTTAACAGGGTTTATTAACAGTATTTATTTAACAGGGTTTATTAACATTATTTATTTAACAGGGTTTATTAACATTATTTATTTAACAGGGTTTATTAACAGTATTCATTTAACCGTGTTTATTAACATTATTTATTTATTTAACAGGGTTTATTAACATTATTTATTTAACAGGGTTTATTAACAGTATTTATTTAACAGGGTTTATTAACAGTATTTATTTATTTAACAGGGTTTATTAACAGTATTTATTTAGTTAACATGGTTTATTAACATTATTTATTTATTTAACAGGGTTTATTAACAGTATTTATTTAACAGGGTTTATTAACAGTATTTATTTAACAGGGTTTATTAACAGTATTTATTTATTTAACAGGGTTTATTAACAGTATTTATATATTTAACAGGGTTTATTAACAGTATTTATATATTTAACAGGGTTTATTAACATTATTTATTTATTTAACAGGGTTTATTAACAGTATTTCTTTATTTAACAGGGTTTATTAACAGTATTTAACAGGGTTTATTAACATTATTTATTTAACAGGGTTTATTAACAGTATTTATTTATTTAACAGGGTTTATTAACAGTATTTATTTATTTAACAGGGTTTATTAACAGTATTTAACAGGGTTTATTAATTGTATTTATTTAACCGTGTTTATTAACAGTATTTATTTAACAGGGTTTATTAACAGTATTTATTTATTTAACAGGGTTTATTAACAGTATTTATTTATTTAACAGGGTTTATTAACATTATTTATTTAACAGGGTTTTTCTTCTCCAGCGGCAATTTTATTTATCGCTTTTCAAAAAACAAATATCAGCCAAAAGCCGCTGTTACCGTCTAACAGAAGCCCTGGTGGGTGTGTTTACATTGGGGTTGATAGTCTTGTTGTTGAGGCTCAGCGGCCTGTTACAGGTCATGTTGGTTTGTTCCTTATCAGTCCTAGTTTTAATCATTTACTGATGCAGGGTTTGAAGACCAACAGTGAATGATGTTCGCTCTGTCTGTCTGTCTGTCTGTCTGTCTGTCTGTCTGTCTGTCTGTCTGTCTGTCTGTCTGTCTGTCTGTCTCATTGTTTAGTTGTTTGTATATATTGACTGTGTGTCCTCATTACCATACTCTATCATCTTCATAGTGTACACTATGTCTTCTTCTCTGTCTGTCTGTGTGTCCTCATTACCATACTCTATCATCTTCATAGTATACACTATGTCTTCTTCTCTGTCTGTCTGTGTGTCCTCATTACCATACTCTATCATCTTCATAGTATACACTATGTGTTCTTCTCTGTCTGTCTGTGTGTCCTCATTACCATACTCTATCATCTTCATAGTATACACTATGTCTTCTTCTCTGTCTGTCTGTGTGTCCTCATTACCATACTCTATCATCTTCATAGTATACACTATGTCTTCTTGTTGTAAATAAGAACTTCTTCTATTTGAATTGATCTACCTGATTCAGTAAAAGGGGGTAAATAAATACATGACATTGACGTCAACATGTGTCTGTTTCTCTCCAGATATCCTGCAGTATTACCTGAGGTGCAGCAGTGGCCAATCAAATCCTTTCCAGCATGTACGACTCCACCTCCTCCACACACATTCTAATCAGGAAGAATGAAGGACAGTCCTGAAGTCCTGCCCTTCACTGAAGTCCTGTGTGTGTGTGTGTGTGTGTGTGTGTGTGTGTGTGTGTGTGTGTGTGTGTGTGTGTGTGTGTGTGTGTGTGTGTGTGTGTGTGTGTGTGTGTGTGTGTGTTGCAGAAGCTGTCTGGCAGTCACAAAGCCCTGGTTGAGATGCAAGATGACGTGGCAGAACTCCTACAGTCAGCTATACGGGATTACCCCAACACCAAGGTAGGGGTGTGTGTGAGTGTGTGTGCTGATGTTCACGTGTGTTTGTTTTTGTACTTGAAAGTGTGTGTGTGTGCCTGTGCGGGTGTTCATGCGTGTGTGTGTGTCTGTGAGTGTAACCTCTGCTGTGGTTGTCTAGGGGACTCTGGAACAGATTCAGACTGTATTGAACTCTACGGAGGTTGGCCTTCATCAACTCACCGCTCTGGTCGACTGTCGCAGCCTGCACATGGTGAGATACAGTGTGTGTGTGTGTGTGAGGGGATGAGCTCCTCTCCTTCAAATAAATAAAACAATCTTGGTCCCTCCCCCTGTTCAACTGTTCATTATTTATAGGTGGGGTAGCTACTCTCTCTGTCTCTCTCTCTCTCTCTGTCTCTCTCTCTCTGTCTCTCTCTCTCCCTCCCTCCCTCCCTCCCTCCCTCGCTCTCTCTGTCTCTCTCTCTCGCTGTCTCTCTCTCTCTCGCTGTCTCTCTCTCGCTGTCTCTCTCTCGCTGTCTCTCTCTCTCGCTGTCTCTCTCTCTTGCTGTCTCTCTCTCTCTTGCTGTCTCTCTCTCTCTTGCTGTCTCTCTGTCTCTCTCCGTCTCTCCGTCTCTGTCTCCCTCTCTCCCTCCCTCCCTCCCTCGCTCTCTCTCGCTGTCTCTCTCTCTCGCTGTCTCTCTCTCTCACTGTCTCTCTCTCGCTGTCTCTCTCTCTCGCTGTCTCTCTCTCTTGCTGTCTCTCTCTCTCTTGCTGTCTCTCTGTCTGTCTCTCCGTCTCTCCGTCTCTGTCTCTCTGTCTCTCTCTGTCTCCCTCCCTCCCTCGCTCTCTCTGTCTCTCTCTCTCGCTGTCTCCCTCTCTCTCGCTGTCTCTATCTCTGTCTGTCTCTCTGTCTGTCTCTCTGTCTGTCTGTCTCTCTGTCTCTCTCTCTCTGTCTATTTTTCTCCCCTCACCCTTCATGATAATGACAGTGATTTTCCTCTTCTTGAAGTCCAGAAAGAGAAAACCTGTTAAATCCCACCTCCTTTACACCTTGATTCAACCGTTTTCAAACGGTGTTGTCGTGACTAGTAAGAGTTGTTACCAGGGAGATCTCAAGCCACCAGGCTGTCTCTTTCCTCAAATCAAACAACTGACAACAACCCTCAATATGACAATATGACTCACTCCCGCTTCTCTCTCCTCTCTTCATCTCTTCTCCTCTTCTCTTCTCTTTTCCTCTCCTCTCTTCTCTTATCCTCTCTTCTCCTCTCCTCTCCTCTCCTCTTCTCTTCTCTTCTCTTCTCTTCTCTTCTTCTCTTCTCTTCTCTTATCCTCTCCTCTCTTCTCTTATCCTCTCCTCTCTTATCCTCTCCTCTCTTCTCTTATCCTCTCTGCTTCTCTTCTCTATTCTTCTCCTCTCCTCTATGCTTCTCTTCTCCTCTTCTCTTATCCTCTCCTCTCTTCTCTTATCCTCTCCTCTCTTCTCGTTTCCTCTCCTCTCTTCTCTTCTCCTCTCCTCTATGCTTCTCTTCTCCTCTTCTCTTATCCTCTTCTTCTCTTATCTTCTCTCTTCTTCTCTGGGGTGGTGTTATATTGTGTTCCAGGACTATGACCAGGCTCTAACAGGGTGGTGTTATATTGTGTTCCAGGGCTATGTCCAGGCTCTAACAGGGTGGTGTTATATTGTTGTGTTCCAGGACTATGTCCAGGCTCTAACAGGGTGGTGTTATATTGTTGTGTTCCAGGACTATGTCCAGGCTCTAACAGGGTGGTGTTATATTGTGTTCCAGGACTATGTCCAGGCTCTAACAGGGTGGTGTTATATTGTTGTGTTCCAGGACTATGTCCAGGCTCTAACAGGGTGGTGTTATATTGTGTTCCAGGACTATGTCCAGGCTCTAACAGGGTTGTGTTATGATGGAGTGGAGGGGCTGATCTACCTGGTGCTGTTCTCCTTCGTCACAGCTCTCATGTTCTCCTCCATCGTCTGCAGTGTGCCACACACCTGGCAGAGCAAGAGGTAACACACCTGAACATACACCTGAACACACACAACACAAACACCTGAACACACACAACACACAACACACACCTGAACACACACAACACACACCTGAACACACACAACACAAACACCTGAACACACACCTGAACACACAACACAAACACCTGAACACACACAACACACAACACAAACACCTGAACACACACAACACACAACACAAACACCTGAACACACACAACACCTTAACACACATCTGGCCTCTTCCCTGCTAAGACGTTGATCAGATCTTACTACTACTGCTACTAATACCACTGCTGCTGCTACTACTACTACTACTACTACTACTACTACTACTACTACTGTACACAGCCTTCATGTTTAGTATAGTGCATCTGTCTGTCTATCAGACTCTCTCGTCTGTCTGTCTGTATGCGCCCGTCTCTCAGTTTTATTTCACATCTTCTAATTGTGTCAACACCATTATTTTGTGTCCCCCCTCATCTCTCCTTCTGTTTCGTCTCCTCTTCCTCGTCCTCCTTTCTCCTACCAATGTTCTGATTTGTAAAAACCTGTGACTCGGAATGGGACGATGGAATCCTCAGTAACAGTTGATGGGAACACAGATCATATCATATATAGATTAAAGGGTCATTGACGGTTTTGGCCCTTGGCGTAATATATTTTGTACTAAATACATTGGACTTCTCAATTGACATCTCTGTAGCGGCAGAGATTCTGTGTGTCCCTCGTCGACCTCCTCCTGTGTTTCTATCATCGAGAAGAGAGGCCTTGGCAGAGTGCTTCGGGTAGGAACAGTCCTGCGTTTGGGCTCTGTCTGTGTGGATGAGTTTTGGGCAGCTTTATATGCGAGTGTGGCAGCATTAGAACCTATTCTGAAATAGCACTGCTGCCCCCTGGTGGTGTGAAGAGATAACAGTTGAAGCCTCTCGGCGAACCAGTGCTTTCCTCTTCACTGCCCGTGCAATCTACGGACCGATCTAAAGTTCTACAAACATGTTTTATACCCTGTGTAGTTGACCTGCACTCCACTACCTTCCCAATAAGCACACGTCCTATCTGATTGTTTCATTATTTTTCGCAGACGATTGTTTTTTTATTGATCATTGTATGTCACAGCAGAAAATGGTTCACCACCAGCGGCCATTTTGACCTGATTTTAGTTTTCTTTGTGACATTTTGTATGAATTTACATTTTTATGGTGCACTCAAGATTTCAGATGCATGAATCAAATAACCTGAAATGAATGAATCAAATAACCTGAAATGAATGAATCAAATTGCTTTTTTAAATGTATCCTTTATTTAACTAGGCAAGGCAGGTAAGAACAAATTCTTATTTACAACGATGGTCTAGGAACGGTGCCTTGTTCAGGGGCAGAACGACAGATTTTTACCTTGTCAGCTCGGGGATTCGATCCAGCAACCTCTCGCTTTACTGGCCCAACGCTCTAACCACTAGGCTACCTGCCGCCCCACTTCCTCCTGAAGTGTGATTGAAATGAATGAATCAAATGGCTTGAAACGAATGAATCAAATGGCTTGAAATTAATACATCAAATGGCTTGAAAAGGAATGAATCAAATGGCTTGAAATGAATGAATCAAATGGCTTGAAATGAATGAATCAAATGGCTTGAAATGAATGAATCAAATGGCTTGAAAAGGAATGAATCAAATGGCTTGAAATGAATCAAATGGCTTGAAATGAATCAAATGGCTTGAAATGAATGAATCAAATGGCTTGAAAAGGAATGAATCAAATGGCTTGAAATGAATCAAATTGCTTGAAATGAATGAATCAAATGGCTTGAAATGATTGCTCATTATGGGGAGTCAGTCATTGGCTGCCGTTCAGGGGAATCGATTCCGATGATTCCTTTGTAAATAAGCTCTAAGCTTCTCTCCTGTCCTCTTGCTGTATCCCTCTGCTGCTGAGACAAAGCTGCTACTGATGACGGTGAGGATGATGCTGAAAACTGCATGATCTGGTTCCTTCTACAATTGGCTGAAATGGAACAAATCTGACTCCTGACTTCTGATCTTTGACCCCAAGACAGTGTTCTGTGAACCTCGTGTGCACCTGTGCTTTGTGGTGGGGTGGTGTGGTGCCTGGGGGTTGATGGTGGTGGGGGTGTTTTGGGGTTATTCTTGCCTGGCGTCTCTCTGTTGCACCAATGCCAATACAAGGGAATTAGGTGGTTTAGTGTGGACTTGGCCCCTAGTCCCTGATCTTGGGTCAGTTTTTAATTTTCCTCATTTAATGGTAAAAGGTCAGGTTTGTGGGAGGGGAAGCTGATCCTAGATCTGTCGGTTGAGGGGTGTATTATCCTCCTTCAAGGGTCCTATGAGTCTGAGTTGACCCTCTATCAGCTCCTCTCTCCTCTGTTCTCACTCTCACTGTCTGTCTCCCCTCACCCCTCCTTCCCCTCGCCCGGCCCCTCCCCTCGCCCGGCCCCTCCCCTTGGCCCGGCCCCTCCCCTTGGCCCTGGCCAATGAAGGACGGATGATGAGGATGGAGAAGACGAGTCTGCTGCCCAAGGCATTCGGGGGGCGGGTCCTCATGATAACCTGTACCGCGTGCACATGCCCAGCCTCTACAGCTGTGGTAGCAGCTACGGCAGCGAAGCTAGCATCCCTGCTACGGCCCACACTGTCAGCAATGCCCCTGTCACTGAGTACATGTGAGTTAGCACCCCACCGGTAGCCGCTAGCTGAAACAAAACACTGCCTGCTACACAAGCTAGCCACGCGATCTACATTGCCTGCCATAGATTATTGTAGCTAGCGAGTGAGTTAGCCTGCTAGCCACATGTCAGTTAGCACCGCTAGCAGAATCGACACACTGCCTGCTATACAAGCTCAAGTTAGCCACGCGATCGCCATTGCCTCTGCCATACATTATCGCTAGCTAGCGAGTGAGTTAGCCTGCTAGCATAAACAAAACACTGCCTGCTATCAGTTAGCTATCAGTTACCCAAGTGAAGCTACACTGCCTGCTCAGTGATATACATTAGGCTACATGTGAGTAAGCCTGCTAGCCATATCTAAGTTAGCTTTTACACATTGCCTGCCTGCCATACAAGTTAGCTATTGCCTGCTACCAATTAGCCACGCAATTGCCATTGACTGGTATCGACCTACCGTAAAGCTACAGCTAAAGGGTGTGAGTTAGCCTGCTAGCCGCTAGCTCATGCTATCTAGTCCCATCACTGATCATTTGAGCCTGCATGGACTCAGACAAACGTTGATACTATTGTAATATTTAACCACCAGGCTGCCACATTGAAGACCGATACACTCACAAACGTATATAAAGTAGCCTAAGTTTGTTTTATTCAGTAAAGAGTCCCTATGTCTTCGTGTCACTGATAAGGACCATGTTACAGATCATGGTCAGCATGATGATACCCAGTAGTGTTACACCCTTCATCTACACACATGATGACTGCAGTACATGTTTCTCCTCCTCGTCCACTTCAAGAACGCACTTCAGTCAACGTAATAGGCCTGCATACCTTTTCAACTAGTCAACGTAATAGGCCTGCATACCTTTCAACTAGTCCAGTAACAGGCCTGCATACCTTTCAACTAGTCAACGTAACAGGTCTACATACCTTTCAACTAGTCAACGTAACAGGCCTGCATACCTTTCAACTAGTCAACGTAACAGGTCTACATACCTTTCAACTAGTCAACGTAACAGGCCTGCATACCTTTCAACTAGTCAAGTAACAGGCCTGCATACCTTTCAACTAGTCAACGTAACAGGCCTGCATACCTTTCAACTAGTCAACGTAATAGGCCTGCATAGCTTTTCAACTAGTCAACGTAATAGGCCTGCATACCTTTCAACTAGTCAAAGTAATAGGCCTGCATAGCTTTTCAACTAGTCAATGTAATAGGCCTGCATAGCTTTTCAACTAGTCAACGTAATAGGCCTGCATACCTTTCAACTAGTCAACGTAATAGGCCTGCATACCTTTTCAACTAGTCAACGTAATAGGCCTGCATACCTTTCAACTAGTCAACGTAATAGGCCTGCATACCTTTTCAACTAGTCAACGTAACAGGCCTGCATAGCTTTTCAACTAGTCAAGTAACAGGCCTGCATAGCTTTTCAACTAGTCAACGTAATAGGCCTGCATACCTTTTCAACTAGTCAAGTAACAGGCCTGCATACCTTTCAACTAGTCAACGTAATAGGCCTGCATAGCTTTTCAACTAGTCAACGTAATAGGCCTGCATACCTTTCAACTAGTCAAGTAACAGGCCTGCATACCTTTCAACTAGTCAACGTAATAGGCCTGCATAGCTTTTCAACTAGTCAACGTAATAGGCCTGCATACCTTTTCAACTAGTCAACTTAATAGGCCTGCATACCTTTCAACTAGTCAACGTAATAGGCCTGCATACCTTTCAACTAGTCAACGTAATAGGCCTGCATAGCTTTTCAACTAGTCAACGTAATAGGCCTGCATACCTTTCAACTAGTCAACGTAATAGGCCTGCATACCTTTTCAACTAGTCAAGTAATAGGCCTGCATACCTTTTCAACTAGTCAAGTAATAGGCCTGCATACCTTTTCAACTAGTCAACGTAATAGGCCTGCATAGCTTTTCAACTAGTCAACGTAACAGGCCTGCATACCTTTCAACTAGTCAACGTAATAGGCCTGCATACCTTTTCAACTAGTCAAGTAACAGGCCTGCATAGCTTTTCAACTAGTCAACGTAATAGGCCTGCATAGCTTTTCAACTAGTCAACGTAATAGGCCTGCATACCTTTCAACTAGTCAACGTAATAGGCCTGCATACCTTTTCAACTAGTCAAGTAACAGGCCTGCATAGCTTTTCAACTAGTCAACGTAATAGGCCTGCATAGCTTTTCAACTAGTCAACGTAATAGGCCTGCATACCTTTCAACTAGTCAACGTAATAGGCCTGCATACCTTTCAACTAGTCAAGTAATAGGCCTGCATACCTTTTCAACTAGTCAACGTAATAGGCCTGCATAGCTTTTCAACTAGTCAACGTAACAGGCCTGCATACCTTTCAACTAGTCAACGTAATAGGCCTGCATACCTTTTCAACTAGTCAAGTAACAGGCCTGCATAGCTTTTCAACTAGTCAACGTAATAGGCCTGCATAGCTTTTCAACTAGTCAACGTAATAGGCCTGCATACCTTTCAACTAGTCAACGTAATAGGCCTGCATACCTTTTCAACTAGTCAAGTAACAGGCCTGCATAGCTTTTCAACTAGTCAACGTAATAGGCCTGCATAGCTTTTCAACTAGTCAACGTAATAGGCCTGCATACCTTTCAACTAGTCAACGTAATAGGCCTGCATACCTTTCAACTAGTCAATGTAATAGGCCTGCATAGCTTTTCAACTAGTCAACGTAACAGGCCTGCATACCTTTTCAACTAGTCAACGTAATAGGCCTGCATACCTTTTCAACTAGTCAACGTAATAGGCCTGCATACCTTTTCAACTAGTCAACGTAATAGGCCTGCATACCTTTTCAACTAGTCAACGTAACAGGCCTGCATACCTTTCAACTAGTCAACGTAATAGGCCTGCATAACTTTCAAATAGTCAAGTAACAGGCCTGCATACCTTTCAACTAGTCAACGTAATAGGCCTGCATACCTTTCAACTAGTCAAGTAGCAGGCCTGCATACCTTTTCAACTAGTCAACGTAATAGGCCTGCATACCTTTTCAACTAGTCAAAGTAATAGGCCTGCATACCTTTCAACTAGTCAACGTAATAGGCCTGCATAGCTTTTCAAATAGTCAAAGTAATAGGCCTGCATACCTTTCAACTAGTCAACGTAATAGGCCTGCATACCTTTTCAACTAGTCAAGTAACAGGCCTGCATACCTTTCAACTAGTCAAGTAACAGGCCTGCATACCTTTCAACTAGTCAAGTAACAGGCCTGCATAGCTTTTCAACTAGTCAACGTAATAGGCCTGCATACCTTTCAACTAGTCAACGTAATAGGCCTGCATAGCTTTTCAACTAGTCAACGTAATAGGCCTGCATACCTTTTAAACTAGTCAACGTAATAGGCCTGCATAGCTTTTCAACTAGTCAAGTAACAGGCCTGCATACCTTTCAACTAGTCAACATAATAGGCCTGCATAGCTTTTCAACTAGTTAAGTAACAGGCCTGCATACCTTTTCAACTAGTCAAGTAACAGGCCTGCATACCTTTCAACTAGTCAACATAATAGGCCTGCATAGCTTTTCAACTAGTCAAGTAACAGGCCTGCATACCTTTCAACTAATCAAGTAACAGGCCTGCATACCTTTCAACTAGTCAAGTAACAGGCCTGCATAGCTTTTCAACTAGTCAAGTAACAGGCCTGCATACCTTTTCAACTAGTCAACGTAACAGGCCTGCATACCTTTTCAACTAGTCAACGTAACAGGCCTGCATACCTTTTCAACTAGTCCAGTAACAGGCCTGCATACCTTTTCAACTAGTCCAGTAACAGGCCTGCATACCTTTTCAACTAGTCCAGTAACAGGCCTGCATACCTTTTCAACTTGTCCAGTAACAGGCCTGCATACCTTTTCAACTAGTCAACGTAATAGGCCTGCATACCTTTTCAACTAGTCCAGTAACAGGCCTGCATACCTTTTCAACTAGTCCAGTAACAGGCCTGCATACCTTTTCAACTAGTCCAGTAACAGGCCTGCATACCTTTTCAACTAGTCCAGTAACAGGCCTGCATACCTTTTCAACTAGTCCAGTAACAGGCCTGCATACCTTTTCAACTAGTCCAGTAACAGGCCTGCATACCTTTTCAACTAGTCCAGTAACAGGCCTGCATACCTTTTCAACTAGTCAACGTAAGTTTAAGTTATGCATTAATGTATTCCATTAAGTATACCACTGATACAACTACATACAAAACAATACATTATGTATTTAAAAAAAGAAGAAGATTATCACCGGATAGGTGCAGGGAAATGTGTTGTTTTACATGGTCGGCCAGAGTAGTACGGCACCCCAGGAGCAAACCAGGGTTCAGTGCTTTGCTCAAGGGCACATCAACCTTTTGGTTACCGGCCCAACCCTTTAAGCATCTACCGCCAGGAGAATAATATAGCAGACAAGGTGCTGTTGATGTGGACGCCGACCACATACTGAGGGTCTGAGGCTAAGTCCCAACGATCTCTCCTTCCTCTTGAAGTGTGCACTCATTCACCACTCCCCACCATTGTAAAAAGCATTTGATTGATGTTGGCATGGATACTAGATGGAGTTTCCGTATTCCAGTCATATACATGAAGGGAAGTGAACAAGTGCACACTTCGGGAGAAAGGAGAGATCATTGGGACGCAATCTAGTTGTTGTAGGGAGGACTGTAGTGCAGGAAGTGACAACAGTAACCAGGAAGTGACAACAATAACCAGGAAGTGACCTCAGTAACCAGGAAGTGACAACAATAACCAGGAAGTGACCTCAGTAACCAGGAAGTGACCTCAGTAACCTCTCGTTTGTGACGCAGGACCCAGAACGCAAACTTTCAGACCCCCAGGTGTGAGAACACGCCTCTGATTGGCAGGGAATCCCCTCCACCCTCTGTAAGTGCACACTTTCTAGTACACACTATCCCCTCCACCCTTTGTAAGTGCACACTTTCTAGTACACACTCTACTACAGTATGCCCCTCCGAACCCTGAAGGTGTTTTACCTTCGAGGGTCGAAATACCATCGCAAAGGTCATTTTGGCAGCCTGGCTTTTTTAAATGTAATAGATTGTATTCAAAACAGGTGTTTAGTCTGACAGATCACAGATGAAAAACAAGACATTTTGTCCGTCTCTAATTCTGATGTAAACTATGGTTAGTCTATTCTGCATGTCAAATGGAACCCTAAGACTGGTCCAGTGCTGCTAACCATTTGGTAGTACAAGACTGGGCCAGTGGTGCTAACCATTTGGTAGTACAAGACTGGGCCAGTGGTGCTAACCATTTGGTAGTACAAGACTGAGCCTGTGGTGCTAACCATTTGGTATTATGAGACTGGGCCAGTGGTGCTAACCATTTGGCAGTATGAGACTGGGCCAGTGGTGCTAACCATTTGGTAGTACACGACTGGGCCAGTGCTGCTAACCATTTGGTAGTAGAAGACTGGGCCAGTGGTGCTAACCATTTGGTAGTACAAGACTGGGCAAGTGCTGCTAACCATTTGGTAGTAGAAGACTGGGCCAGTGGTGCTAACCATTTGGTAGTATGAGACTGGGCCAGTGGTGCTAACCATTTGGTAGTATGAGACTGGGCCAGTGGTGCTAACCATTTGGTAGTACAAGACTGGGCCAGTGCTGCTAACCATTTGGTAGTAGAAGACTGGGCCAGTGGTGCTAACCATTTGGTAGTACAAGACTGGGCCAGTGGTGCTAACCATTTGGTAGTACAAGACTGGGCCAGTGCTGCTAACCATTTAGGTAGTACAAGACTGGGCCAGTGCTGCTAACCATTTGGTAGTACAAGACTGGGCCAGTGCTGCTAACCATTTGGTAGTAGAAGACTGGGCCAGTGCTGCTAACCATTTGGTAGTACAAGACTGGGCCAGTGCTGCTAACCATTTGGTAGTACAAGACTGGGCCAGTGCTGCTAACCATTTGGTAGTACAAGACTGGGCCAGTGCTGCTAACCATTTGGTAATAGAAGACTGGGCCAGTGCTGCTAACCATTTGGTAGTAGAAGACTTGACCTCTTGTACTTCTCCTTGAACCAGACTTCATCACTGCATCCTCAGGTCTCAATAAGGAAGTATAGAGGCTGGGTTTGGCCCAGTTAACCCTTGAAGAGCTCTCTTATATCTTCATACCTCTTCATAGGAAAACAAATGGGTGTTGACATGTGCTCTTTCTTTTGAGACTTGGTGTCTGACGCTGGGTTTTCCCCTCTTTTTAGTTTTACGTTGTATCTCTTGAGTCTGTGGACGGGCGATACGGTCTTTCCAGTACAGCCATTGGTTAAAGCTGGTTGTTTCCGAAGGCGTTTTACCTTGAAGTCATCCGGAGTGACTTCCTGTCCATGTCCGTCCTTAATTCGTGTCCCCCCTAGTAAACCACAGCCGACGCTCCTTTAGTCCTGTCCCCATAGTGTGTCTGTGTGTACACGTCCTCTAGATGCATGTGACCTATGTATGTGTTCCCCTGTCCCCCTGTCATCACTAAACATCACTACTAGTTCTTCACCTGGGGTGTGTTCATTATGGAAAACCGTTTACCATTTTATAAGCAGCAAAAATAATATGAGTTTCTATCGGGACAAATTCAGGTAGGTCCCCTCCCAGTTTCGTTCCGTTTGCTTCTGTTTCAGAAGCATTTCGACAAACAGAATCGGAGGAATGAATTACATCCCTGATTCACAGGGCCAACTGCTGAAAACCACCCATAGAGGTGGATAGAGGTCACACAAAGGGCTGGTTGAGAAGCAAATATGTGCCCTCTATCCAACTCTATGACGTCATGTCATCCACCACCACCGTCTAGCAGTAGACACCACCTCGGTTTGGTGATGCACGGCGGCCATTTTGTGCCTCATGGCTCACCAAGCACTAGTTTCCACATTAGAGATGGGGAAACTGGGAAACCCAGCGCTACAGTACTCCCTCACTAAGACCACTGACTAATATCAGGCTAACCTAACCTTCTACATCAGAATTAGAGCACTAATACAATTGATCAATTCAATATTTGATACTAATAATCATCTAGAGTTGAGTGCTAACGCCTGTCAAAAACCCTGCAGGACTATAATCCTAATCCTAATCAATCTCTGTAGTGATAATTGTTGTTTTTAATCCACTACCTCAGGCTGTCCAAATGACTAGTGAAGTGTGTGTGTGTTGGTGTGTGTTGCTTGTTTACCATAGTGTTTCAGTCTACCAACCCCCTGTCCTCTACTCTCTGTCTCTCTCTGTCTCTGGACACTTATAAGCAGCATATCTCTACATACTCTTCCCTACTCACTCCCCCCTTTGAAGTACACTAGTATACATACTCTTCCCTACTCACTCCCCCTTTGAAGTACACTAGTATACATACCCTTCCCTACTCCCTACTCCTCCCCTTTGAAGTACACTAGAATACATACTCTTCCCTACTCACTCCCCCTTTGAAGTACACTAGTATACATACTCTTCCCTACTCACTCCCCCTTTGAAGTACACTAGAATACATACTCTTCCCTACTCACTTCCCCCCCCTCCTTTTGAAGTACACTAGTATACATACCCTTCCCTACTCACTCCCCCCTTTGAAGTACACTAGTATACATACTCTTCCCTACTCCCTCCCTCCTTTTGAAGTACACTAGTATACATACTCTTCCCTACTCCCTCCCTTTGAAGTACACTAGTATACATACTCTTCCCTACTCACTCCCCTTTGAAGTACACTAGTATACATACTCTTCCCTACTCCCTTCCCCCTCCTTTGAAGTACACTAGTATACATACTCTTCCCTACTCCCTCCCCTTGAAGTACACTAGTATACATACTCTTCCCTACTCCCTCCCCCCTTTGAAGTACACTAGTATACATACCCTTCCCTACTCACTCCCCCTTTGAAGTACACTAGTATACATACCCTTCCCTACTCACTCCC